>NC_091287.1:432511006-432811006 GCF_032444005.1 Ranitomeya imitator | reverse complement strand
GCTGCTGCTGCTGCTGTGAAGGCGGCTGCTGCTGCTGCTCCTGTTGTCCTACTTCCATGGTGAAGTTTATGGACATGAGCGCGTCTTCTGTGGTCTAACCCCCTTTTATGGGGGGACCACTGCACTCCCCGCCTCCTTCGGTGCCCAAATTAACCCCCTCCCACTCTCTGCCGTGCCGCCGGAGTTCCCTTTCACCGGCCGGCGTTCTCATCATGGGCGCCGCCATCTTGGATCCGGCGCCCGCCCCCCACGTCACGCGGGCACGCCCATTCCCAGCGTGCCTTGCGCGTGACGTCAGGCGAGCGACCCGGAAGCGGCCACCGCACCTGGACGCCGGCAGAGAGGGGAGGGCGGCGTGGCAGCCATGGAAGGGAACACAGCCCTCTGACCATGCTGCTCAACGCCCGCTCGGACGCAGAGACCCGGAGGACCTGCGGACGGCGCTTCCAGACCCCCGAACCCGACGCACAGGCGCTGCCTGTTCTTCCACGCCGGGACGGGACCTGGGTAAGTGAACCGCCGTGTTCAGTAAGAGGGTCCCTGTCAGGACAGGAAACCCAACTGAAGCGAGGGAGAGGTACCGCCCTTTTATTTTCAGTAGGGTTTCCTGTCCTGGCTGGGCGGATCCCCTCTCTCAGGTGTGCCGTCATGGGGGAAGGGAAAAACAGGGTATAATTGTTGTTGATGTTGACCGGCGGAACTGTGAACCAACTGTATTGATAGGAATGAATGTGTTAGAGAACTGCTTTTCCGAAGTCATTTCTGTCTTACAGCAAATTGCTGAAACTGCCCAATCCTGCCAGCAGAGAGTTCTCCGGAGGGAAATAAAAGTATTGATGTTAAGGCAACAGGTAGAAGTTGCAGGTAGAGAAATCGGCAGTGTGAGGGTAAGTGATTCAACGTCTATTGTAATCCCACCAAAAACAGAAATGCTGGTATGGTGTAGAGCAGCCATTGGTACTAAGGGACGAGATTATCAAGCCTTAATAGAACCAGTGCACACCGACAGCAGGCCCACTATACTCACAGCACGAGGGATAGTCGAGGTACACCGGGGACGAGTGCCGGTACGACTTTTGAACTGTGGAGAGGAAGAGGTCACTTTGCCAAGGTATGCTACAATGGCAAAGCTATATACTGTTGACAACAATGCCATCACAACCATTGAGCCCTTAGAACCAACCTGTCAGGTGGAAGGCAACGGCTCAGACGGAGAATTGGAGGATTGGTGCCAACAGCTACACGTGGGCATAAATTCAACACCTACCCATCAAAAACAAGGGGTGTATAGGCTAGTGACGGAATATGAACAAGTCTTCAGTAAACACCCATTGGACTTCGGACGGATAGAAGGGGTAGAACACACAATCCCCACCGGTGACCATCCCCCAATAAAAGAAAGATATAGACCCATACCGCCCGCTCACTATCAGTGTGCAAAAGATATGCTGAGGGAGATGAAACAGGCCGGGGTAATAAGAGACAGCTGTAGCCCCTGGGCGGCCCCTCTAGTGATTGTCAAAAAAAAGGACGGAACCATGAGAATGTGCGTAGACTACCGGAAGATTAATAACATCACCCATAAAGACGCCTACCCCTTGCCTAGGATAGAAGAGTCCTTAACTGCTTTGAAATCTGCTAATTATTTTTCCACCTTAGACTTAACAAGCGGGTATTGGCAAGTCCCTGTGGCTGAGAGAGATAAGGAAAAGACGGCATTCACCACACCAATGGGTCTATGTGAATTTAATCGCATGCCGTTCGGACTCTGCAACGCATCCGGTACCTTCCAGCGGCTGATGGAATGCTGCCTCGGACACAAGAACTTCGAGACCGTCCTCCTGTACCTAGATGATGTGATCGTCTACTCAAAGACGTACGAACAACACTTAATAGACCTGGCAGAAGTGTTCGAAGCCTTATCCAGGTATGGCATGAAAGTCAAGCCATCCAAATGTCACCTTCTCAAGCCAAAGGTACAGTACCTGGGACACATCGTGAGTTCGGAGGGAGTAGCACCAGATCCCGAGAAAATAAGCGCCATAAGGGATTGGCCAAGACCTACCTGCGCAAAAGAAGTGAGACAATTCCTGGGATTGGTGGGTTACTATCGCAGATTTATAAAAGGATTTACCAAGTTGGAAGCACCCTTGCAAGACACCTTGGTAGGGCAGACGAAGAAACCTTCAAACCGAAACCCTCCTTTTCAGTGGAACGACGAAAGGGAAGACTCCTTTGAACAATTAAAGAAGGCACTAACCGGAGAAGAGGTTCTGGCATACCCAGATTACCATCAACCTTTCATCCTCTACACCGATGCCAGTAATGTGGGACTAGGAGCGGTGCTGTCACAAAAGCAAGAAGGTCGGGAGAAAGTCATCGCCTTTGCAAGTAGAAAGCTCCGGCCAACTGAAAGAAATTCAGAAAATTACAGCTCCTTCAAATTGGAACTACTGGCAGTAGTTTGGGCTGTGACTGAACGTTTCAAACACTATCTGGCCGCTGCAGAATTTATGGTCTATACTGACAACAATCCGTTGACCCATCTGGACACAGCCAAATTAGGTGCGTTAGAACAGCGATGGATAGCCCGGTTATCTAATTACAACTTCATAATCAAGTATCGAGCAGGTCGCAAGAATGGAAATGCCGATGCCCTATCCCGGATGCCACACTTGAGAGATGTAGAAGAAGAAACGGGGGAGCTTGAAGAAATTGAACTACCAGCCTTCCATCATCCCAAGGCAAAACATCATCAGTCAAGTACCTATCAGAAACAACAAGAGGTGAATTTTAATCCGTTAGCACACCATAGATGGGCTGACACCCAAGACAGCAATCCGGCTGTGAAGTTGGTGAAGGAACTGCTGACCGAGCAAAGTGCATATCCCGATGAGGATGCCCCAGAAGAGACGCATCAACTCTGGAAAGAGAGAGGCAAAATGTTCCTGTATCAAGGGAAGCTCTGTAGAAGGTACACCAATCCGAAAACACATGAATTGGTTTGGCAGATTATCGTGCCTAAACAAGATGTGAAGATGGTCCTCGAAGCTTACCATAATGGTGCTGGTCACTTCGGTTGGAAAAAGTTAGAAGTACTTCTAAGAGAAAGATTTTATTGGGTCGGGATGAGAAAATCAATCGAACAGTGGTGCAGAAACTGTGGCCCGTGCAACCTCAGAAGAAACGATCAAAAGAACCAAAGAGCACCACTGCAGCCCATTATCACCAAACAACCACTTGAACTTGTAGCCATAGATCACGTGAAGTTGACACCAAGCCGGTCCGGCTATGTCTATGCCTTGACCATCGTGGACCATTATTCACGCTTCTTGGTAGTAGTACCCGTAAAAGATCTGACAGCAATAACAGCAGCCAAAGCGTTCCAAACGTACTTTTGTAGACCCCATGGATATCCGGAACAGGTTCTCACCGACCAAGGTACAGCCTTTGAATCAGAGATCTTCAGAGAATTCTGTAATATGTATGGTTGCAAAAAGATCCGGACGACGGCCTATCATCCACAAACAAACGGCTTATGCGAGAAGATGAACCATATTGTAATAAGACCTACTAAAGACTTTACCTGAGACAGAAAGGAATCAATGGCCAGAGAAATTGCCTGACTTGGTGGATCTGTATAATCATGTCCCGGTGAGCTCCACCAACTGCACCCCAGCTTACCTTATGCGTGCAAGACCCGGCCAATTACCGATCGATCTAGAAATGGGAATTCTGAAACCAGACGCAGAAGTTCAAGACTCCAATTGGGATATCATACGGCAAAAGCAGTATCGCCAAGTGCAAGAGAGTGTGGAAAGAAGCCTTCAGCAAACTAGAGAAAGACAAGAGCGAACTTTCAACCAGAATGCTCTAGCGACCCCATTAAGACCGGGTGACCAAGTGCTCAAGAGAAATCGTCGAACCAATAAACTAGACAATCAGTGGGAAGCCGTACCCTACACAGTTTTACCAACAAGAATGGATAATCCTAAAATGTGTCTCATTAGCAAAAACGGAGGCTTAACATCTGTACTAGTGTCAAGAGACAATCTTAAATTATGTCCGGAAGCATTGAAAGAGCCAGAAGTTGTCCAGCCAGAACCAGAAGTTATTCAACCCATGCAGGTCCAACCAGTAAAGGAAAAAGAAGAGGAAATGTATCACACCTGCATAGGAGACTTTCCCAAAACCCTACTAACATACCATGGTGCAGTAGTGGTTCCCATGGTGGCCTTTTACCCAACACCGAACCCAATACCAGAAGTCCCAAGACAGGAAGACCCCGTACTACAGGAGGTTCCAGGCCAGGAAGAACAGATTCCTGATCAGAGTAATCCCATTCACGGTGGACTTGCCAACTCCATAGTCGTGGAATTATCTTTAGCAGAGCGGGCAGATACTACATCCACAGTAGACAGTAGTACACCACATGAAGAGACACCGCTATTACGTAGATCACAGCGTAGTACCCAGGGTCAATTACCGGCCAGGTATGCAGATTACCAACTATAAAGCTCGTAATGTGAATTGTATATATGTTATGCCGTATATAAACAGAAAATGTAGTATAGTCATTGTTATCAGTCTGCAACGTTTAAGCCCAGTACCTACAGAGACTTCTCTGTATGAACTTCTTGCATATTCTTGAACTTGTTATCAGCCCAGAGGCACTAAATCAAAGCTCTGGAAAGACTGCTTTTTGAACTTTGCTTTTTGCTCTTTTTGAACTTTCTTTAGACTTTATATTGATAACTCTGTTGGAACAATGGAACTATATTCCTGGACACTAAGTGCAGTGCCTTTCCTAGTACATTCAAGGATAGAACTGTATTAATAGACGCTATTTGAAGTGACTTTTTACAGAACTCTATTTTTGTTTCCTTGAGTGATTTTTGTGACTTTTCATTTTTAAGACTCTGTACATATTAATTGTTATGTCAAAATGTTATCGTCCCACAGTCCCGGAGTACTGTTCTTAACTAAGGGGGAATGTGGCACCCCTAGGGGTATTTGCCACAAAAATAGTTACTGACACTAAATACAAATATTAAGATAGCAAAACTGCACTACCACTTCCGGCCAGAAGGGGGAGTTCCAGAGACTCCCCTTGATCCATTCTGGTCTGAGAGAAGAAATGGCAGTTGGGCTAAGGAGCTGATAGTGAGAGGTCATACAGTTGAATCTCTAACAGCCCTATGACGGTTTCCAGGCCAAAATCACCGGCCTGAGGAGAAGAGGGATAGAGAAAAAGGACATTGTGAGAACCGGGTAGCATTAATCACTACCCAGAACAGGCGAAAATAGAATTATTCTTACCGTTAATTCGGTTTCTAGGAGCCTTCCACGACAGCCACCAGGAGGTTGTCTCCATTCCCTAATGGGGGACAGGAAGCACAAGAGGTTAAAAACCCCTCCCACCTCCCATTAACCAGTGACTTACAACTGAACCCATAGCACCGGTTACCTTTAGGTTCTCAGAAAAATATCCAAGAACATCGGGAGGGAATTAATGCTGTCGTGGAAGGCTCCTAGAAACCGAATTAACGGTAAGAATAATTCTATTTTCTCTAGTAGCCTTCCACGACAGCCACCAGGAGGGATGCCAACCAATTCTGTATTTAGGGAGGGACCACAGCTTGAAGAACCTTTCGGCCAAAAGCAAGATCCTGATTGGACCAGAAATCCAATCTATAATGTTTAGTAAATGTGTGTAGAGAAGACCATGTTGCTGCCCTGCAAATCTGCTCCGAAGAAGCGCCAGCCCTTTCAGCCCAAGAGACGGAAGTAGATCTGGTGGAATGAGCCTTTAGGCCCGCAGGAACAGCAATATTCTGATTTAGGTATGCTTCAGAAATGGCCTTTTTTATCCAGTTGGCAATGGTACTCTTCGCTACCTTCTTGCCTTTGTTTCTGCCAGAAAGATGAACGAAGAGATTTTTGTCAATTCTAAATGATTTAGTATAATCTAAGTAGTATAAAACTATACGTCGTACGTCCAAAGTATGGAACCTGTGTTCTTCCGGATTTGAAGGATTGTGACAAAACGATGGGAGGACTATGTCCTGTGATCGATGGAATTCTGACACTACCTTCGGTAGGAAACAAGGATCTGGACGGAATACGATGGAGTCATCTCTTATGGTAAGATAAGGCTCTCTAATTGAGAGAGCTTGTATTTCCCCCACTCTTCTTGCGGTAGAAATTGCAACCAAGAAGGCCGTCTTGCAGGACAGAAGATGCGAGGAACAAGATGATAGTGGCTCAAATGGAGGAGCCGTAAGACCCTTTAGAACTATGTTAAGGTCCCAGGATGGCACAAAAATTTGTTTTCTTGGACAATGTCTTGATGCCGCGACCATAAACCTCTTTATCCAACGATGACCTGCAAGATCCTGATCGAAGACGGAACTCAAGGCTGACACTTGAACTTTCAAGGTACTTGGCTTCAGCCCTAATTCTAATCCCTTTTGTAAAAAATCTAATATTTGTGAAATATTAGGATAAAAAGGGTCAGGTTTATGAGGATGACACCACGAGGAGAATCTTTTCCAGATTTTTCCATATATGGCATTGGTAATAGGTTTCCTAGATTTTTGTAGAGTAGAGATTACTGACTCTGAAAGGCCCTTAGCTCTTAGTACCTGGGCTTCAATAGCCAGGCTGCCAGTTTGAACTTCTGTGGCTCCGGGTGATAAAAGGGGCCCTGGCAGAGAAGATCTTCTGATACCTGAAGAAAGACTGGACCGTCCACCTTTAATTCTTCGATGAGGTGGTACCAGCTCCTCTTCTGCCACGCTGGAGCTACTAGGATAGTCTGGACCTGATCGTCCCGGATCTTCCGGAGGGTCTTCGCAAGTAACGGTATTGGAGGGAACCCGTAAGCCAGATGGAACTTCCAAGTATGAGCGAAGGCGTCTACTCCCTGAGACCTGTCTTTGGGGTTTAGGGAGAAGTAGTTCTTGACCTGTGCATTCTGGCTGGACGCTAGAAGGTCTATATCGGGAAGACCCCACCTGTCTGTCAACATTTTGAAAACGTCCGTCTTCAGGCTCCATTCTCCTGGATGCAAGTCGTGACGGCTTAGGCGATCTGCCTGGACATTCACCGACCCCTTGAGGTGTAACGCTGAAAGTGAGAGGAGATGTTTCTCTGCCCAGCAAAATATCCTGTTTGATATTGCTTTTAGTTGGTTGAACTTTGGACTCCCCTGGTGTTTTAGATGCGCGACAGTCGTCATATTGTCCGAATAAATTCTGACATGTTGACCTATAATGAGACTGCTGGCTGCCAGAAGGGCCCTCTCCACTGCCAACAATTCTCTGAGGTTGGAGGAACTGGAACTTTCTCTCTGATTCCAGTGACCCTGGAATGGGATTTGTGAGACCACTGCTCCCCAACCTTTTTGACTGGCGTCTGTTGTCACCGTAATTAGCGGATCTTGCACCCAGTCTACACCCTTCAGCAGGTTTGATTGGATCGACCACCAGGTTAACGAGGCCTTTACCTTCCCTGGAGTGTAAACTCTTCTGTTTAAGGAATTTGGATTCCCGTTCCAGTTCCCTAAGATGTGCGCCTGCAGAACTCTGGAGTGGCTCTGAGCCCACTGGACTGATTGTATACAGGCCGTCATCGATCCCAGAAGAGACATCGCAGTTCGTAAGGTCGGAGAACGTTGTTTCCTGAAGTGTGAGACCTTGGAAATTAAATTTATCCGATGTTCCTCTGGTAAGAAGGACTTTTGACCTTCTGAATCCAGGAGGACTCCAAGGAATTTCCTCACCTTTGATGGTGACAGCCGAGATTTTTTCAGGTTTGGAATCCAACCCAACCCCTGTAAGATGTTCAGAGTTTTGGAAACTCTCTGATTGAGAACTTCGGCGGAAGGACCAATTATTAACAGGTCGTCTAAGTACGGGACTATGGCGATGTCTTGACTCCTGATATGGGCTACTGCTTCCGCCATGACTCTGGAGAACACCCTTGGGGCTGAGGAGATCCCGAAGGGGAGAACGTTGTACTGAAATTGTAAGATCTTTTGGTTGAATTGAACCGCAAATCTCAGGTATTTCCTGTGGCAAGGATGTATTGGAATATGGAAATAGGCATCCTTGAGGTCTATTGTTGCCATATATGAGTGAGGAGCTATTAGAGGGATGGCTGTTTTTACTGACTCCATCTTGAACTTGCGGTATGTTATGTATCTGTTGAGAGCCTTCAGATTTATTATAATCCGAGATTGTCCGGAAGGCTTTTTTACTATGAAGATACGGGAATAGTGGCCTTCCCCCCGCTCGTTCACTGGAACCAAGGAAATAGCTCTTGAGTTTAGCAAGTCCTGAATTCCGGCCATCATCAACTTTTGAGTCTCCCGAGATGACAGGGAGGTGACTCTTACGATCCTGGGAGGAGGCGCATCGAACTCTATCAGCAGACCCTGTTGGATAACACTCACCACCCAGGGGCTGTTGGAGATATTCTGCCAACTGTGGACAAAGTCCGAAAGCCTCCCCCCTACCGGATCGGAGTCATTGCTTCTCTTGTTGTGTTTGTTGGGGAATAAGGATGTTTTTAGGCTTCCCCTTAGCATAACTCCACCTTCCGGATTTTCCTTTCCCTCTACCCTGGGAGGGGTGGGGCTGGGAGGGCCGAAAAAAACGCTTCCTGGGAGGCTTCTGTTCAGGGAGGGTTTTCTTTCTGTCTGTGGCTTTCTCTAAGATATCATCTAAGGAGGGCCCAAACACATATTCACCCTTAAAGGGAATAGAACACAGTTTTATTTTTGACGTAACATCTCCGCTCCACATTTTTAACCAGAGAGCTCTTCTGGCTGAATTTGTCTGGACCAAGGATCTGGCGGCCACACGGATAGATTCCAGTGAGGCGTCTGCAAGGAACCCTGTTGCTCTGTGCAAGATAGGCAAAGAGTCCAGTACTTCTTCTCTTGGGGTACCCTGAGAGATGTGGCTTTCTAACTCTTCTATCCAACGGAAGAGCGAGCGGGCAACACATGTGGATGCTATATTGTACCGGAGGGCTGAGGTAGACGTTTCCCAGGATTTTTTGAGAAGACTCTCAATCTTCCTATCCAAGGGGTCTTTTAATTGGGAAGAATCCTCGAACGGCAGAGCCGTCTTTTTAGCCACTCTAGCCACTTGGACATCAATTTTTGGAATGTTCAATTTTATTGAGTTTTCATCAAGAGGAAATCGGTGCTTAAAATCTGGAGGCGTTGTTAGCCGTTTCTCGGGTAATTCCCATTCATTATTAATCATATCAATTATGCTTTTATGGACGGGAAACCCGGGCTGCTTTTCAGTATGTATACCAAACAGCTCGTCTTGTATAGACTGAGGCACTGATTCCTCTTTTAGCCCCATTGTGTTCCTCACAGCCGATACCAAATCCTCAATATATTCTGAGGAAAAAAGGTATTTCCTGATCTCCGCAGATTTATGGGGTAACGTGTCTTCCCACTTGACAGAGGAGGACGTATAGGACTCCTCAGACTCTGACTCAGAGTACTCCTGGATTTTCCTCTTTTTGGGGAGAGATGGACCAGGTGAGGATGGTGGCGGAGGTGGAGGTGGGGCGAGTGTAGCCAAGGAGGTTTGAACCTCCTGCCTAACCAAGGAGCGGATTTCATCAATCAAAGAAGGGTGTTCCGCTCTGACGATTTTATCCGTACAAGGTTGGCATAACTTTTTCTCCCAATCTGGTGGCATTTTCGCATTACAGGTAGCACATCTACGCTTGGTAATGTTTTTAGGGCCTGGCTTGACTCCCTGCAATGAGAGAGGAAGCCGTGTAAGAAAAGGTATATTATGTGCCTTTAAATGGGACACCCTCTGCCGTACTTACTAGGGCCTGAGGAGCGCTGGGCTCTGCAGCTGCAGGGCAAGACGAGTCCATGCTTACAGCAGGCTTACCTGAGACGTCTTCGCAGCTTATATAGAAAATAAGTCTGCAACCAGCGTGTGCAATTAGCCGCCCCTCCCCCTCCGCAGTCCCAGGCAGGCGTGCGAGGATGCAGCGTGCCTCGCACGCCGTTCGGTAATCCATTGCTCTGGACTTGTGTCGCTCCTGTGCAGGAGCGCCGACCCGGAAGTGGAGCCACTGACTTCCGGGTCGCCGAACAGCGCGCGCTGGAGGGGGAGACGCCGGAGAGCTCAGGGAGGCCTCCGGGTGGGCTCACCGGCCAGCTTTGTCCCCGCGAGAGGACGCAGGAGGACCGGGAACGCGGTCCCAGAATCCGGAGGAGACGGGAGACACAAAGCAGGAGGAAGCCGCGGGGGACCCGACCATAAGTGCCCGGCGAAAGATCTGATTCAGGTACTCTGCTAGAGCCGCCGCAGCAGCGCACCAGGAACCTCTCCATGCCCCATGGGGGACAGGAAAGACACTGGTTAATGGGAGGTGGGAGGGGTTTTTAACCTCTTGTGCTTCCTGTCCCCCATTAGGGAATGGAGACAACCTCCTGGTGGCTGTCGTGGAAGGCTACTAGAGAAAAGACGGATACCGGATCCGTGGCTGTATTCATTATATATAATACAGCAACCGGAAAAACGTGAGGTGATATCAGCTTCACTAGGGCCGGACACAGACACAGACAACAACAGACACAGAGTTCAGCGGTACTCCCGGAGGGGGTAAGCCGATAAAAGGACTCGGGTTGCCCGTCGAACCAGGACCCGGAGGGGACAGATTGGGCCGGCAGCCAGTTCACATACAGCAGCAGGGCCACACAGAAATTGCGCACAATAAGAGGCGAAGACCCCGGCAGGGTCAAAGTAACTCAGAGTTCCCATACAGACTCCGGTGACAGGACTGGTTGTAAATCCTTTTATGTTAAAGTAAACTGGTTAAACGTTTCAGTGCCTCAGTCTTTCATTTGGACAATAGCCATCTATCCGGGATCGGGATCATCGCCGCTGGGAGAACCTGCTGCTGATCAAGTAAGTGCCTGTCCCCTCACGATACCCCTTACACTGTGCATTGCCTGAGGCCACAGCACCGGGTCAAGCCACCCGTGACATCCCCCTCAAGAGACAGACCCCATTGGTCCGGTGCTGGGTATCCCGGTCTCCTGGGCGTCAAACCTACATGCCAGAAACGCATACCTTCAACATAAGTGACCCCACTTTACAAACTACACCCCTCAATGAATTCATCTAGGGGTGCAGTAGGCATATTGACACATGGGCCTCACAAACGTTTATACCATTGGAAAGAATAATTACATTTTTTTATCAGTAAAATCTTGTTTTAGCCCCAAGGTTTTAATTTTTATAAGGGCTAAGAGGAAAAATGTATCTCAGTTTGCGGTGTGCCAATACCCTATGTGTAATCGGGAAATACTTTTCATTAAGAGTGGAAGGCTCAGAAGGGAAGAAGCGCCATATTATAGTGCAGATTTTGTTGTAGTTTGCAGGTATGATAACCCACTGGGAGAGCCCCTGAGGTTCCAGAACCGCAAAACCCCCATAAGTGACCCCATTTTACAAACTACACCTCTCAATGAATTCATTTAGGGGTGCAGTGATCATATTGACACCATGGGTGTGCCACAAAATTTTATACCATTAGACGGTGAAGAAAATAATAATTGCATTTTTACCACAAAAATTTAGTTTTAGCCCCAGATTTACGTGGCAATACCCCATATTTGGCTGTATAGTACTGATTAGCTACATGGCGAGACTTGGAGGGAAGGAGCGCTATTTGACTCAAGCAAATTTTCATAGATTTTTCATAAATTGTTTATCATATTTTGGTATTTTTTAAAAATATTTTGCACCAGCATTGCAATGCCATATACCTGTTAGTGCTGTACTGATAGAAGCCTCTTAGACGATGCTCCTGGTATGGTCTAACAAGGCACCATAGCTGGCAGACCCGAAGGTCATGATGATCTCAAGCTAAGCTATCATGGCAACTATCGGGCCATCGCAATGACGTTGTGGGGTCGTCAATGGGAAGGGAGCCTCCTCCATCTACTAAATGTTGTCATAGATATCGATCACAGCATTTCGGGGGGTTAAATGGCACATGGCGGTGTGGGTCACAGCTATTAATTACACCATGTTTCCTGTGGCAATAGCATGGGTACTGCTACTATACTTGTTATGGCCATGATGTAAGTTTACGTCATAGATCATGAATCCCTTCCTTACCCATGATGTAATTTTGCAATTTTCACTGACCACTGGCTTTTTTTTAGACTTTGTGCACACGTTGCAGATTTCTTGCAGAACTACAGTGTTTTTTTCCGCGCAGAAACGCTGCACATCTGCAAGTGATTTACAGTACAATGTAAGTCAACGGCAAAAAAAATGCTGTGCTAATGGTGCAGAAAAATCTACACGGAAAACGCAGCAGATTCAAAAAAGGACCATGCCCTTCTTTTGTGCGGATCTGCAGCGTTTCTGCACCCATTCCATTATAGAAATCCGCAGGGGTAAAAACGCATGAAATCCACACAGAATCTGCAGTAAAATGGTGCAAAATCCGCAAGAAAAACGCATCAAATCTGCACCTGCGTTTTCTGCCAAAAGATACAGAATCCGCACAGAAAATTCCAGAGGCAAATCTGCAACGTGTGCACATACCCCAAGACTCATATTTCCGGTCCTTTCAGAAAGTTTTCAGCAGACTCATTAATAGTGGCAGGATTACATTGACAGGTAACACCTATACACAGCTGATAACACCACCAATCACAGTAGGCGATGTTACAGCTTACCCTTCACAATGATCTTTTGTCATTAAATGTTTCAATACAAAAGATAGCTACAATGACCAAACTGAAACTCTATGTACATTTGCTGTTTCCTGAAACAGGAGATTATGGTCTAAAAAGCCCCAATGGCCAGTGTGAAAGGTGCAAGATTTCTATTTTTTTAATCTACTACAGATTGTGCTACCGAAAAAAAAAAAGAATGACACCTTACTTCCCCCCCCCCCAAATGTATATTAATTTAAAGGGCTTTGCCCATGAACAAAGCACATTTCAATTAATAGTTCTTGGAATAAAAATAAAAGTTCTACAACATCTTATAAATATGCCCTGCTGTGTTCTGTGTAATGGCTGTGTCTGACCATACAGGGATATGCAAATAGATACAGAAAGGACAAGCTAACGGAGCACCAGGTTGGCGGTCAAGGGAGATGTTGATTGAGAAAGGTCCGATGCAGCTCCTGCCGGGTGCCTCAGGAGAGGAATAAACAGTGAGTTGCAAAATACTCCGGTCACATGGAAGCACACAGGACACAGATGAAAGGATTAAAAGTTTCTTTGTTTATTGAAATCCACAACGCGTTTCAACGGAACAGCTCCGTCTTCATCAGGTGGCAGTATACTGATGAAGACGGAGCTGTTCCGTTGAAACGCGTTGTGTCCTGTGCGCTTCCATGTGACCGGAGTATTTTGCAACTCATACAGGGATATGGTCTGATCATACATCTCCTGACCAGGGGAGAAAGCAAAAGAGTGTACAGACATTACAGCATGGGATTGCAGCTGAAATTCCTATATCTAGAGCAGGGGTCCCCAACTCCAGTCCTCAAGGCCCACCAACAGGTCATGTTTTCAGGATTTCCTTAGTCTTGCCCAGGTAATAATTGCATCACCTGTGCAATGCAAAGGAAATCCTGAAAACATGACCTGTTGGTGGGCCTTGAGGACTGGAGTTGGGGACCCCTGATCTAGAGTACGTATTTTGAGGTGTGGAAGGATACCAAAGAATCCATAAGAAATCTGGCAAGCATCGTGAGAACATACAAACTCCATGCAGATGTTGTTTTTCATCTGATTTGAATCCCACACTCTAGATTTGCAAAGTTATGGTGCCAACCACAGAGTCACCATTTTGGTGCTTACTGGTATCATTACAATGAACTTGTCACTGGACTTACCTTTGTGGGCTTCACTGTCTCTGACGAGAAAAGTGCCGGCAGCATTTCCTGGAGCTAAAAGCTGTCGTTCCGCATCTTTTCTTGTTATATCTTTGAAAAACCATCTGAGAAATAAAGGGTAAATTCAGCATCTGAGGAGAGTCAATAGGAAATAGCCGCAACACAAATCCACAGAACTTACTCTTCTGTTTCTAACGTGTTAACTTTGGCCACGTAGTTGCTTGGTATGTATCCTTCTTTTTTTGTAGATAAGGACTTTGCTTTCCACCATTCTCCATGTCTGTAAAATGAGCACATAATCAGGGATGAAAAAGTTATAAAGTCTTTACAAAAAAAAAAACCTATAGGCATTGTTGTCTTGCAACAAAACAGACAGATGAATTAACTACACAGAGACATTTAGGAAATAAAACAAAAAAAAAGTGGTAATGCCAAGAGTTGTTTGTCTGGGGCAGATTATGAGTGACAATTGAACGGCCTTTTCGGCCCAGGTGAACTGGACTAAAATGTGCACATCATAATGATTGTGTAAGTAGAAGACCTGATTGATTAGCAAAATGACAAAGCAGGAATTCGGATCTTTTTAAGCTTTATGTTCCCTGTTCTGGAACCATGTACAAACATCCAAGCACCATCCCTTTAAATTGCACCACAAGCTTAGCCCATAACTTTAATTAAATGAAAAATCTAAATTATTTTACAAACAGGAAAAAAAAAATACATAAAAAAAAATTGAAGTGGATTTAGTCAGTATAGTCTATTAAAATATGCACCATTGCCTCAAATTTGATGCGACGCCATTTGTTGCACCCACTTTTCATTTAATGGATTTGTCCAGTTGTTCTTTGTCTTTAAACTCTATTTTTATTTTTTTCGAAGTAATCCCCTAATATTCCCTACACTTAATTGTAAATAAAAAACATCCTCAAAGTGTGAGTTATAAATCTGCAGTACCCCAATCATTAATAGCACTTACTCTTCAATTATTCTCAATTTTTCTCCCTTCTTGAAAGACAAGTCATCTTGATGGATTCCTTGATACGGATATAAAGCTACTACTAAATTCCCTGACTCTTCCGCTTCTGAAAGGGATGAAACAAGAGAGTGGTATTCATTTCCCCCATGTAATTCAGGTCATTGTGGATATTGTAGGTTTAGCCAAATGCACAACACGTACCTTGGATCCTTAGCCCGGGTAACACGCTTCCTGAACGTTGTGGCTAAAAAACAAATTCAACATTGTAATTATGGGGCAAGGGGCAATGATATGACCATTAAAATGCATGGAGAGTGACCATTAGAAAGGGATAGCTAGTTAGTAACCCAATCCACCAAAAAGAGGCCAAGGTTTAGGAAAAAGAACGAATCCAAAAGGTATCACATGCTGAAAGCTAACTGATAACACAGGAGTGGGGAAAGACTGTGGTGTTTTTATACATTCCAAATGATAGGGAAGAGGTGCTTCAAATAATGTCAAATATTCTTGATAATCATTTACCCCATAGCTATAATCCGCTATCCATTCTTCCATCATCCCATCATGGTGCATATGGCCCTCTATATGGTATTCATTGTCCAAATAAATCCAGTAATAGGTTGGTATTCCTGACAATGAACACTCGTGTAGTCATTAATGACCCCTTACACATAATTCTGATTAATACCAAAAATTCGAACGCTCTGCATTTACCACATGAAATGTTATGGGAAATAATCTGTGGAAAGTACCTTGAAAATTAATTGTCTCTGACATGTAACCAAGCCACATACCAAATCTATATATATATATTATATTCACAAGGGGAACAAACATGGTGACATATTCCGGATAACTCTGCAGATACACCAATACAGAATATTGCAGAATAGGCAATAACTTGACTTTTTACAGATGTCTGCCAAGAAATCACTGCACGTAACATACAATTCCCTTCACAGACCAACTGGTAAACAATATGTTCAGAGAAAAGGCCATCTGACCTCATGTGTGTAGCCACCATACACAAATGTCATTAGTCTTCCTCACAATGGACATTAGGTAACAAAAAATTATTTTGCTTCTCAAATACAAGTATTAACACAGCCAATCTGTAGACAACTTCTACTCCCCGATCCAAGGCTTTGTGCACATGTGAGTTTTATCACCATTCACGTTTCTTATATACTGGTAGTCTAGGGTGAACTTGAGATAGGCTGCCATAGCTTATTCGGACAAAATTGTGGTGTAGTAGTGGATGCAGTAATAAAGGATTGTTTATAAGGTCTTCAGTGGGCACTTGCTGATAACCTTCGGGCTTTTCTTACCACTTTTAGGATTGTCTATTGTGGTCTTATGGTATGTGCACATGGCGACTTATAGATGTCGGCGGACCAGCATTGTTTTTGAAGCAGAAGACACTTCAGGAAAACTCTGGCAGTGTTTTTCCTGAAGCTTCTTTTCTGGTGTTTCCGGACGTCTTTTGCAAAAGCTTTGCCACCGTCATGTTTCTTTATTTCTTTTTTACATTCTATATATAAAATAATGGCAGCTTTCAAGTGGAAGCAGCCAGAAGAATGGACAGGTCACTTCTTTTAGCCAACAGTTTTTGAAGCTTGAAGCAGTTAAAAGAAGCGACAAAAGGAAGAACACAAAGAACATAGACACAGCAAGTTGCTTTGACATTGCTGCACATATGTTCATTCTTTTTAACTTTTTTAGTGCTTTTTCAGGTGGATTCCAGGTGGAATCAGACGGAAAAAGATGTGTGGACAAATCCTTTGAGGAATCTTAACTCCTCTTGAAAGGGCCATTTTTCTTTTTCCTTCCTTTCTTTCAAGAGCCATAACTTCTTATTTTCCCATTGACATGGCCATATGGGGGCTTGTATTTTGTAAAAGGAGTTGTAGTTTTAAATGACTAATTCTAAGTAAGGTGAAATGGTAAAAACTAAATCCTGATACTGTTTAGGGGTTTTGTATTTATAGCACTCATGCTTAAAAAAATGCTTTATTGGTACTTTTTTGGGGCTCCAAAGAGGTACTAAGATGGCGCCTTGGGGGCCTTTAGTAGATCGGCTGTCATGGTAACCCATGGGCATGCTGCGAATCCCAGGGGATGTCAGAAAGAGGTTTAAAAGGATGTTCACTGCTAGGGACAATAGCATGACTTTTTTTTCCATTTGAAGACAATTTGTCTAATTTGTGGCTAACGTAGAGCCAAATCTTTAGTAATGCTTCTGTAGCCTTCTCCAGCTCTATGCATCCAATATTCCTCCTGTGGTTTTCTGACCGTTGTTTGCCTTGTGGCATAGTTCATTTATTAGTGATGAGTGAACATGTTCGACTAAGGTGTTATCCGAGGATGCTCGTGTGCTAACCGACTGCCTTTGGATTGCTCAAATATGTTCTGGTTCCTGCGCCTGCATGTGTTGCGGCTGTTAGACAGGCAATCCCTGCATGTGTTGCGGGTTTCGAACAGTTGAGAGACATGCAGACACTGGGACATATTTTTTCGAGCACGCCGAAGTCACTCGGTTATCACACGAGCATGCTCGGATAACAACTTATCCAAGCACATTCACTCGTCACAATTCAATCACTTTCCAATCTCATGAGAATAACAATTTTGTCAGTAACCAGGCTTTGTTTACCTTTTTTCAATAGCCAAAGCACCAGTGAACCCCGCACTTCCAGTCTCATCTCTTGAATGGAAACACATTGTCACAGGTGTACCAGGACAGAGAGGAGCCAGGAGACTGCAGGATCCAATTTCTCCTATTCCTGCACTGATTAGAAGCACTTCACATGAAACGGTGAAGGGATGCAGGAGTTAATCTGCTCAGTTGAGAGCTCCTGGAAGATTTCCTGCATTAAGGCTCTCAGATGTACACTGTTAGCCACTCCCATCTCCTACATAATATGGGTCCTGGCTAGCACTCATTGTCAGAGGTATCTTTTGCTACATGGCTGGAGGTTGTTAGTGGTTATTGGAGAAGCCATTTGGTGGATTTATCTGTGACACTTATAATGTTTTGAGTGTGTGAGAATTCCCTTTCTTCTCCTACTTTGGTTTAACCCCGTCCTCTACTTCCAGATGCATCCCTCTGTTGTTTATGTGTGTATATTTGTATGTTTGGTATTTTCCCTTATCCCTGTTCATATTATCTTGTTAGTCTGGTTGGTGTAGACAGAGTACAGACTGAGGGCAGATTCAGGGGCTAAGGCAAGGTACGTGGCCACGGTGTATTCACCATCAGAATTAATCTGGGGAACAGGGCGAGCTAGGGTACCTCTAGTGCAGGGGTGTCAAACTGCATTCCTCGAGGGCTGCAAACAGGTCATGTTTTCAGGATTTCCTTGTACTGCACAGGTGATCATTTAATCACCTACACACATAATGATTACAGCACCTTGTGCAAAGCTAAGGAAATCTTGAAAACACGCATAGTTTGCGGCCCTCGAGGAATGCAGTTTGACACCCCTGCTCTAGTGGTAGGGACAGGGAAGGAGACCTGGGACACCCAACAACAGAGTTGTGACACACATATTGCCAATTAACTCTTGGAGAGGCATTAACACAAAAATTTACTTGTTGCCTCTGCAAGATGAGATCCTTCTTGTGCTCAATAAAAGACATGACCAGTACCACCATTTCTGTGTTAGTGGTTTGGATAAATTGTGTTTGTCTATAATGTGGACTTTGATGACAAATAAAATGTGACCTGATTGCTATCTAAGCAGAAAAAAGTAAGGGTCCTTTTATATTATGAAATCTGTGATATTAAAAACCTGCCAATCAGTACACATTCACTGGGTAGTCAATTAGTTGCCTATTTAGACAGGTAGAACACATAATATGTACAGCACCATGGAATTAATGGTGCTATACAAATAAATAAATAATAATAATAATGAGCGTAGAACAATCAATAATATATTGTTATCGGCAGCACGGGACCTGTTTACAGAGGACTACATTCTGCCAAGCATATACATTTTTTTTTTAAGCTAGTCAACAGCATTTCACACAATAAGCCCTTGTGAGCAGAGCCTTCACTCCTTGTTTGAACTGGTGAAAAATGTGTGACTCTGTAATGTCTGATATTGTCTGTGCATGTCCCCTTAAACTGTAAAGTGCTGCAGAATATGATAGTGCTAGATAGATAAAAATTATTATTATTAATGGTCTCTGGAGTGTGTTACACATTTCAATTTTAGTGTCAGCTAAAGCATGCGATCTTCATCACAGGTCAGATTTGCACATAGGGTGCTGCTGACAAGTTTCACCCATTTCCATGTGCGGTTTGTGTTACCTGTTTACTTGCATATTCAGAGGGTGTTAGACAGTAGTCCTTATCTGATTTTGAAGAAGTATAATACAGTTGCAAAAACTTCTGCAACAAGTCTACCAGATGTGAGCATCCACTACTACTTCAGCATGTCTGACTAGAGTTGTTTTATAATCATTAATGATGCCATACATCGTAAACATCCTGGATTCTGGGGAACAATCCTGAATTTGGGGAGCTGTTCCAGGAGGGTAGACGTGCATCCCAACTTCAACTGTACCCATGTCTTCTGAACACAGATTGAGTTGAAGATAAAGGTGGAGCAGGGAGATGTTGGATCTCTGCACCTTTTTTTCTAAGCGATTCTGAAGGATCTGCAAGGACCTTCAGGTAATTTGACTTTCTCAGATCAAGTGATTAGGCACCAGAGGAACAAACATGTAACAGAACGGACAGATATGTGGGATGGCATCATGCGATGTGTGTGGAGGGGGGCTGGATTGTGAGGTTAATCATATTGTGAGGGTGGGGATGACTGTGATGGCATTATACTGTTTGTGAAGCTTCATACGGTGGGTGTGTGTGGTGAAGGGACACTGTGGAGGACATGCGTGTTGTAGGAGGGTTGACTGGGGGCAATGAAAGGATTACCATACTGTGTGGGGGAAATACTGAGGGAGGCATCATACTGTGTGGAGAGCAATATGAAGGCAATGAAAAAAAAGGGTACCAAACTGTGTGGAAACACTAATGGCATTCACTAAGAGAAATATTTCAGTGTGGACACTTATAATGGACTGGGCAAAGTTAGAAAAGTGGCTTAGCTCAATATAAAAATTGTCGTGACAGTATTTGACCCCCTTTCCGGTTTAAAACATTTGGGATGCATGATTGATGCAAAGGTATTTTATGGCTGTCAACCATTATAGAAATGATGGTAGTAGTAATAACCATTATAGTACTGCCATTTTCTTATGCCAATATCCATTCCTATTTATTATTGTCTAGTAGACAAGTTTATGGTTGTCCATTTCAAGCAGAGCTGTCAAGCAAATTCAGAAATAGTGACCACAAGTGAGGGTCGGACTCAGTTTTTTCCTAAGAGCCAGTGATAAAATCATCAGACATCCTTCATTACACAGTCCACACATTGATTTTTCCTGTTATGAAGGTACTGGAAAACTGAACAACTTCTGTGGATTGAAACTTTGGGATCAGCTTATTGCAAAAGGGACCTATCTAACAAGTAGCACAGCTCCTGTCCATATGCCTTATTAAAACAAAAACATCAGAGAATGGGTCTGCCACTCAGCTTCCTGTACCGGAATGAAAAGCTGCTACTGTCCCATGAATCATATTTCCAGACATTTCCCAGTAGAATGTCTTATATGAATAACCCTTATGTGTTGGCCCTATGTGGGCATATACTGTAAATGCCATGCGAACTAGACTTATGTACAAAGTCTATTAACTAAAAAGAAGAAACCAATGTTTTTACCCCATAATTAAAGGTTTAGACAGTGAAGGAAATATCAAAAGATTATACTCCGAGACCGTAATGTATTGATAAGTGATGGGTCAATACATTTTCTCTCAGGGCCATTAATAAGTCTTATGGTGAAATGAATGTTAGACGTAATTATTGCAAAGTGGAAAAAAATACATACTTCCTTCATAAGATTAGAAGATGTTCCTCTTTTGTGCTGGGAAATGAAAGTCAAATATACACTAACTAAGGCTTCAACTTGTGAAATAGAAAATCCAAGAATTTAGGGTTGAAAAAAGTGCAGATATTTTCATAATTCAGTCTGCATTAAACTCATACTTCACCAGGCTTCTACTTCTAGTCCTGGCCGGACATACAGGATGCGCATGACCACAGCTGTAGTGCCTATTCTATGCGAAGAGTGTGTGGTCAATGACACGGGAAGTCGGTGGCAGCTGTGAAGGATAAGGCATATTGCAAAGCACTGTTATTTCAAATGAGAGAAAAGTAATTTTCGCAATGGAAATTGGCTCCAATTCGGGCTGGATGGCTGACTTATCGCTAAACATCAATAGGACACAGTGTCACTGGAAAGCGCAGAAGCATTGCAAAAAACATTGTATTTTCCTGAACAAACACTATTGTTGAGAGACCCTTGTCTAGATGAGCTGCTGCAGGGGGGTTTGAATAAGTATATGCTGATTTGCATAGGCTGATAATCGTCTGTACTACCATAAGTGAGGATTAGTGATGAGCGAATATACTCGTTACTCGAGATTTCCCAAGAACGGTCGGGTGTCCTCAGGGTAACATACTAACTATGTTACTAAGGCCGAAAAAAGACATTTTTCCATCCAGTTCAGCCTATATTCCATCATAATAAATCCCCAGATCTACGTCCTTCTACAGAACCTAATAATTGTATGATACAATATTGTTCTGCTCCAGGAAGACATCCAGGCCTCTCTAGAACCCCTCGACTGAGTTCGCCATCACCACCTCCTCAGGCAAGCAATTTCAGATTCTCACCGCCCTAACAGTAAAGAATCCTCTTCTATGTTGGTGGAAAAACCTTCTATCCTCCAGACGCAAAGAATGCCCCCTTGTGCCCGTCACCTTCCTTGGTATAAACAGATCCTCAGCGAGATATTTGTATTGTCCCCTTATATACTTATACATGGTTATTAGATCGCCCCTCAGTCGTCTTTTTTCTAGACTAAATAATCCTAATTTCGCTAATCTATCTGGGTATTGTAGTTCTCCCATCCCCTTTATTAATTTTGTTGCCCTCCTTTGTACTCTGTCTAGTTCCATTATATCCTTCCTGAGCACTGGTGCCCAAAACTGGACACAGTACTCCATGTGCAGTCTAACTAGGGATTTGTACAGAGGCAGTATAATACTCTCATCATGTGTATCCAGACCTCTCTTAATGTACCCCATGATCCTGTTTGCCTTGGCAGCTGCTGCCTGGCACTGGCTGATTTACCCAGTGGTTTCCCGTTCAGTGTGTAATGGTGATATTGATTCCTTCTTCCCATGTGTATAACCTTACATTTATCATTGTTAAACCTCATCTGCCACCTTTCAGCCCAAGTTTCCAACTTATCCAGATCCATCTGTAGCAGAATACGATCTTCTCTTGTATTAACTGCTTTACATAGTTTTGTATCATCTGCAAATATCGATATTTTACTGTGTAAACCTTCTACCAGATCATTAATGAATATATTGAAGAGAACAGGTCCCAATACCGACCCCTGCGGTACCCCACTGGTCACAGCGACCCAGTTAGAGACTATACCATTCATAACCACCCTCTGCTTTCTATCACTAAGCCAGTTACAAACCCATTTACACACATTTTCCCCCAGACCAAGCATTCTCATTTTGTGTACCAACCTCTTGTGCGGCACGGTATCAAACGCTTTGGAAAAATCGAGATATACCACGTCCAATGACTCACCATGGTCCAGCCTATAGCTTACCTCTTCATAAAAACTGATTAGATTGGTTTGACAGGAGCGATTTCTCATAAACCCATGCTGATATGGAGTTAAACAGTTATTCTCATTGAGATAATCCAGAATAACATCCCTCAGAAACCCTTCAAATATTTTACCAACAATAGAGGTTAGACTTACTGGCCTATAATTTCCAGGTTCACTTTTAGAGCCCTTTTTGAACATTTGCACCACATTTGCTATGCGCCAGTCCTGCGGAACAGACCCCGTCGCTATAGAGTCCCTAAAAATAAGAAATAATGGTTTATCTATTACATTACTTAGTTCTCTTAGTACTCGTGGGTGTATGCCATCCGGACCCGGAGATTTATCTATTTTAATCTTATTTAGCCGGTTTCGCACCTCTTCTTGGGTTAGATTGGTGACCCTTAATATAGGGTCTTAATATATACTTAATATAGTATTTTTTCGTGCTCGGAGATTTAGTTTTTTTTGCTGCAACAAGGCAACCCCCACATGTACTTATGCTGGCTAATAGCTGTAAATCATTCAGCTGAGGCGATGAAAACTAAATCTCCGAGCACTAAAAAATACTCGGAGGACACCGGAGAATGCTCGGGAAATCTCGAATAACGAGTATATTCGCTCATCAGTAGTGAGTATGTTTGTTCCAAAGAGCACCGCTAGTTTGGTGAAGAACCCACTGTTAATTTTAAGAGCCACAATAATGACTAGCTGCCAGTCAATGAAACGTAGCATATGCACAAGTTTTTCATATATTCTCCTTACTACTTCTCAGAATGGTTTTCACATGAAAAGGTCACTGAGTACATGTTCTAAAAAGTAGATCTTACAGTAATTCTATCCTCAGAATGGACCCAAACGGCGCTTATATACAGGTGCCACCGCACAGATGTCCACACTAGTGTGCCCATTAGAGATTGTAGTATATGGAAAAGTGGCAACGTCAGACAAAACATTGTACAACATCCATAAAAGGATTTCAATTGTATTGTTGTATAGCAGTAAGTAATGTGCGTGCAATGCCAATAATCCCACCAGTGCATGTGTGGCTGTGCCACAGTGTCCCCACAATGATACTTACGGTATTTCCTCCATGGTAATAATTTGTAGTCTACTTCCCTTACACAGACTTACTAACAGCCACGATCCAGCCACTTGAAAGTAGTTAATAGAAGCTGCATTAAATGCCTCGCCAGCTGTTTCCTGAGATTCATACAGAACCAGGGTGGCCAAAATGCCTGTGACACAGAGTATGTAAGCATCCTCAAATTATTGTAGTCTGACCACTACCAATTAAAAGAAATCCAATATCTCAGGACAGAACACAGGAGTGGTCACTTATTTCTGAGCTCATCAGTGAAATCCAACCTGCATCAAATCCATAATGTTCCACTTATTAAAGCTGATAGAAAAACTCCTCGATGGAATAAAGTCCTGATCACGTCCACAAGAGTCATCTTGTACTCATTGATGCAACCTCCCACAGCCGTTCTCAGAAAAAGGCCAAAGAAATGCTCCTGGTTGCAGAACTTAATTTTCCGCATTGATCTCTACAGAAAAAAAAGTGTACTTCCCCAACCAAGCATGTTATAAATAGCGAGGTTTCGTTAGATTTCTTACTGACTGTGCCCATTTCCTTCACCACTGTACATTACAGGACAATATAAAAAAAGCTTAAGAACCTGCCATCAAGATTTTACACCCAACGCTAAATGGCATGTATGTTAAGGTGCTTTAATGCAGAGTAAATCCTTACCTTTCTTGTAGAAATCCATTTTGCCATTTTAGAAAATTCAATAGTTGAAATTCTATGTTAATGAGCTGAAAATGCAGTGGGCGAGCACTGCACTCACAGGTCTGCTTATGTGCCACCTCTAATCTCTGACCAACAGGTCACTGAAATATGAAGCCGCAGGCAGCGGGTGGAGATTAGGCAAGAAGCTGGAGAGCTGTAAGTGCAGTGCCCGCCCATTGCACTTGTACCTCATTAGTATACGAAGAAAGGTAAGGATTTACTGAGCATTAAAGCACCTTTACCTACATGCCATTAGTGATGGGTATAAAGTCCTGATGACCGGTTCTCTTAAAGTAAAACATTTCTATTATTAATCTGAATGTATTAAAAAGATGCTGATAAATTTTCTTTTCAGCTCCAGTTCCATCACTAACAATGGCTTCTTGGTGTTGGCAATATTTAACAGAATCCATTTTTACTGTCATCCAAATAACATATTCCCTCAGAGGATTTTCCTTTTCTTTCAAAATACACAAATTGCAGCCAAAGATAGATTCTAAAATTTAAAGAAGATTTTTTAAACTGAGTATATCATTCAGTTAGTGCTGTTCCAATGATTTTGGGAAAAAAGTTTTCATTGTTTTTTGCCCCCTCATCTCAAAGTTTTCCCTTACACCCAGGTGGTTAATACCACAGTTTGCTTTTTCTCATCTATGATGCTGGCCAATCACAACATGGCTGTTGTGATTGGCCAGGAAAAGCAGATGTCCACACAGAAGTCACATCTACAGCCTGGCTCACAGTGCTCCGAAAAAAACCTTTTTAATTTTTGTATTTTTGAAAGAGTCTATTACTGTATTTTTTGGACTATTATTACTGTATTTTTTGGACTATAAGACGCACCGGACCATAAGAAGCACCCCAAATTTTCAGAAGGAAATAGGGAAAAAGTAATGTGTCAAATGGAAGCCCATCTTACAGTCCGAATTCAGCTTAAAGAGAGGGGGGGGGGGGGAATCGGCAGCACAGGTGGAGCGTCGTCACAGGGGGTGTTCAGTGGTCCGGTGATATGACTCCCTTCCCAGGCTGGTTCGGCCGCATCGCAGCAATGGATGTGCGGAGGTCTCCAAGACTTCACAAAATGCTGGCGGAACCCCTCCGCACCACAGAGCACTGCCAAACCTGCCACACCAGCCTGGGAAGGGTGTGCAGGGAGTGTGATCATCACCCTGCAGCATCAGACAGGGACCGCCACAGAATCACCCAACTCCTAATGCCGCCACACTACTTGTAAGTATATTCCAAGTATAAGACGCACCCCCATTTTCCCCAAAACATTTTTGGGAAAAAAGTGCATCTTATAGTCTGAAAAATACGGTATCTGTCATTTAAAATGCTTAGAAGAGCCCATATCTCTTGGGTACAAAACCATGGAGAGTCTTGAAATTTCTAAAACGACTTGAATTTGGTGTATTTTTCATAAAAGGTACCCCCACACCTTCAATAAGCTACCCTTTATCTCTCATGACTTCTCCACACGAATGCTAGTTTTGCTTTATGGGTGTAATGGAGTAAGATGTAGTCACACTCCTCTGGTAGTGGTTTATGGAGTTGGAGAACAAAAGGATAGGGCATTTCAATTCAAAATGCCCAATTCTTATTTTCGCCAACATTATCTGTTTCTGGACAAAACGGTTGACTGAACCTGCTGAAAAATTATTGGGTTTGGTTGACTTTAATGTAACGTGTATGGGCTTTAACCCCTTAACGACCGCCGATACGCCTTTTAACGGCGGCAGTTAAGGGTACTTAAACCACAGCGCCGTTAATTAACGGCGCTGTGGAAAAAGTGTATAGTACCCCCCAGAGTTGGAATTTCTCTGGGGTCTCGGTTGCCGGGGGTAGCCGAGACCCCAGAGAACATGATTTGGGTCGCGGTTTACCGACCCCCGGGTTGTGATCGCCGGTAAATAACCCTGATACTCACCAGTCTCCCCGATGCTCCTTGTGGCTCCCGATGGACGCCGCCATCTTTTTCCGGGAAAAAAATGGCAGGGGCATGCACAGTGCGCCTGCCGGCCGGCACCCGGATCATCTTTGGGGTCTCAGCTGCCAGGGGTAGCCGAGACCCTAAAGAACATGATCGGGGTCGTTTTTTACCGACCCCTGTTTTGTGATCGTCGGTAAATAACTGTTTACCGGCGACCACAAAAAGAAAAAAAAAAAAAAAAATGACGTATCATTCTCTGTCCTCTGATGTGATCGCACATCAGAGGACAGAGAAATAGGGGGATTCGGGGACCCTATCATACTTACTGGTGCCTCCTGGGTCCTCCTTCGTCCCCTCCTGGCCGCCGGCTTCTTCCACCGAGAAGAAAATTGCGAGCGCATGCGCATTGATGTGCCGGCCGGCAGAGGAAAATTCTTCCTCCTGTTTTATTTTGGTCACTGTGAGTTCCTATCACAGTGATCAAAATAAAAAAAATAGTAAATAACACCCCCCCCCCCCTTTATCACCCCCTTAGTTAGGAAAAAATGATAAAATAAAAAAATGTATGTATTTCTATTTTCCAATTAGGGTTAGGGTTAAGGTTGGGGCTAAAGTTAGGGTTAGGATTAGGGTTAGGGTTGGGATTAGGGTTTGGGTTGGTATTAGGGTTTGGGTTGGTATTAGGGTTAGGGTTGGCATTAGGGTTACGTTTGGGATTAGGGTTAAGGTTAGGGTTGGGGTTAGGTTTGAGGATAGGGTTGAGAGTATGATTAGAGGTGTGTTGGGCTTAGGGATTTGATTAGTGTTAGGGTTGGGATTAGGGTTAGAGGTGTTTTGGCGTTAGGCTTGTGATTAGGGTTATGGTTGGGTTATGGACCCGTAGAAGCGCTAGATACATTACGAAACGGCCGTCGTCGACCCCTGCACATTCCTGCTGTCACTGCACATCCCCCGAGCCGTGAAGATGTATTATCACATGTCTCAATAAAGACTTTCCTAACTCTAGGATCGGTGAGTGCTGCCGCATTTTTCTATGACAGGATTCATTACTCACCTATGTTTCATGCGAGCACCCGTGATCAGCGGTCAGGATTTCAGCTGGTGCAGCACGCATCTTGTTTTTTTCTCCTTGTGCCCCAGCAGTGCTGCTCCACCGTTTTTCTTTCTTTTTTGATAACCACATGGTTGGGATTAGGGTTAGGGGTGTTTTGGAGTTAGGGTTTTTAATTAGGGTTATGGATTGGATTGAGATTAGCATTAGGGGTGTGTTGGGGTTACGGTTGGAGTTAGAATTGGGGGTTTCCACTGTTTAGGTACATCAGGGGGTCTCCAAACTACACAGCCAATTTTGCGTTCAAAAAGTCAATTGGTGCTCCCTCCCTTCTGAGCTCTGCCGTGCGCCCAAACAGTGGTTTACCCCCACATATGGGGTATCAGCGTACTCAGGACTGATTGGACAACAACTTTTGGGGTCCAGTTTCTCCTGTTACCCTTGCGAAAATAAAAAATTGGGGGCTAAAAAAATCATTTTTGTGGGGAAAAAAACGATTTTTTATTTTCATGGCTCTGCATCAAACTTCAGTGAAGCACTTGGGCGTACAAAATGCTCACCACATATCTAAATAAGTTCCTTGGGGGATCTAATTTCCAAAATAGGGTCACTTGTGGGGGTTTGTACTGTTTAGGTACATCAGGGGCTCTGAAAATGCAACAGGACACCCACAGACCATTCCATCAAAGTGTGCATTTTAAAACGTCACTACTTCCCTTCCGAGCCCTGATGTGTGCCTCAACAGTGGTCCCCCCCACATATGGGGTATCAGCATACTCAGAACAAATTGGAAAACAAATTTTGGGGTCCAATTTCTCCTGTTACCCTTGGGGAAATAAAAAATTGGGGGCTAAAAAAATCATTTTTGTGGAAAAAAATATAGATATATTTTCATGACTCTGCATTATAAACTTCTGTGAAGCACTTGGGCGTTCAAAGTGCTCACCACACATCTAGGTAAGTTCCTTGGGGGGTCTAGTTTCCAAAATGAGGTCAATTGTGGGGGGTTTCTACTGTTTAGGTACATCAGGGGCTCTGCAAATGCAACATAATGCCCGCAGACCATTCTATCAAAGTCTGCATTCCAAAACGGCGCGCCTTCCCTTCCGAGCTCTGCCATGCGCCCAAACAGTAGTCCCCCCACATATGGGGTATCAGCGTACTCAGCATAAATTGCACAATACATTTTGGGGTCCAATTTCTCCTGTTACCCTTGTGAAAGTAAAAATCTGGGGGTGAAAAATCATTTTTGTGGAAAAAAAATATAATTTTTTTATTTTCATGGCTCTACATTATAAACTTCTGTGAAGCAGTTGGGGGTTCATAGTGCTCACCACACATCTAGATAAGTTCCTTAACCTTCGTCCGGCTGAGTAGGTACAATTGTAACTATTCCGTTTTAAAATTGCAATAACTTTTTTTTTCGAAAAGCCGTAGAGGGCTGAAATTTCGTGACATCTCTGCAGTTTTGGTCCAGAATATAATGGCCAAATTTCAATAAAATATTTATGAAGGTACAATTGTACCTCTGCAGCCTGTTAACGTTGTAAAATCATGCAGCCTGACGAAGGTTAATGGGTTTAGTTTCCAAAATGGGGTCTCTTGTGGGGGGTTTCTACTGTTTAGGTACATAGGGAGCTCTGCAAATGCAACATGACTCCCGCAGACCATTCCATCAAAGTCTGCATTGTAAAATGTCATTACTTCCCTTGCAAGCCCCAATGTGTGCCCAAACAGTGGTACCCCCCCTACATATGGGGTATCAGCGTACTCAGGACAAACTGGACAACAAATTTTGGGGTCCAATTTCTCCTGTTACCCTTGAGAAAATAACAAATTGCGAGCTAAAAAAATCATTTTTGAGGAAAAAAAAGGATTTTTTATTTTCACGGCTCTACGTTATAAATTTCTGTGAAGCACTTGGGGATTCAAAGTGCTCACCACACATCTAGATAAGTTCCTTAATGGATTTAGTTTCCAAAATGGGGTCACTTGTGGGGGTTTCCACTGTTTAGGCACATCAGGGGCTCTCCAAATGCGACATGACGTCCCATCTCAATTCCAGCCAATTCTGCATTGAAAAAAGTTAAACGGAACTCCTTCTCTTCCAAGCTCTGCCATGCATCCAAACTGTGGTTTACCCCCACGTATGGGGTATCGGCGTACTCAGGACAAATTGCTCAACAACTTTTCGGGTCTAATTTCTCCTGTTACTCTTGTGAAAATAAAGATTTGGGGGCGAAAAGATAATTTTTGTCAAAAAAAAGCGACTTTTTATTTTCAAGGCTCTACATTATAAACTTCTGTGAAGCACCTGGGGGTTTAAAGTCTCAACACACATCTAGACACATTCCTTAAAGGGTCTAGTTTCCAAAATGGGGTCACTTGTGGGGGGTTTCCACTGTTTAGGCACATCAGGGGCTCTCCAAACGCGACATGGCGTCCGATCTCAATTCCAGCCAATTCTGCATTGAAAAAGTCAAACGGCGCTCCTTCTCTTCCAAGCCCTGCCGTGCGCCCAAACAGTGGTTTACCGCCACATATGGGGTATCGGCATATTCTGGAGAAATTGCACAACAAATTGTTGTTGTTCATTTTCTCTTTTAACACTTGTGAAAATAAAAAAATTTGGTTCTAAAGTAAAATGTTTGCAAAAAAAAGGTTAAATGTTCATTTTTTTCTTCCACATTGTTTCAGTTGCTGTGAAGCACGTCAAGGGTTATTAAACTTCTTGAATGTGGTTTTGAGCACCTTGAGGTGTGTAGTTTTTAGAACGGTGTCAAGTTTGTGTATTTTCTGTCTTAAAACTTCCTAACAAAAATAAAAAATTTTGTTTCCAAAATTGTGCTGATGTAAAGTAGACATGTGGAAAATGTTATTTATTAACTATTTTGTGTGACATATCTTTACGATTTAAGGGCATAAAAATTCAAAGTTTGAAAATTGCAAAATTTTAAAAATTTTCACCATATTTCCGTTTTTTCATAAATAATCGCAAATAATATTGAAGAAATTTTACCACTAACATGAAGTACAATATGTCACGAAAAAACAATCTCAGAATCAGCGGGATCCGTTAAAGCGTTCCAGAGTTATAACCTCATAAAGTGACAGTGGTCAGAATTGTAAAAATTGGCTCGGTCATTAAGTACCAAATTGGCTCTGTCACTAAGGGGTTAAAGGAAGCCTGCCAACATCCTTATGCCTTAAACAGCCACAATATCTTTATTCAACCTTGTAAATACTTTTAAACAAGCCCTTTTTTGTCAGTTTATTGCATTGTCTATTACGACCATAAATCAATTTTTTATAACTTGGCCCATGATATGCTAATCTTTGGGTGACTAGTCGTAGGTGCGTTATTTTCTCCAGACTGACTCTCCCACTTTTCATGTTGTCACACCTTTGTGGGCATGAGTGACATGATTTCCAAGAGCATTGTCACCTCTGGCTTTTTGCAAATCTATGCCTTCTTGACAATGCACAATGAAACTATGTGCACCCTCTTATGCCTAATCTGCCTATGCAAGGAGCCATAGGTTATGCAGGACTCAGCCAGTCGCTACCGCTGGTTCTACAAATCTCGAGACGGACTTTTTCACTGCTACTCCCTGGGCATGCACAAGTGCAAATGAAGCTGGTGTGCGTTCTCATGGCCTATTGTCAGGCATGCGGAAATTTGCAAAGTTCCAGTGGTGATGACTTGCGAGGGGCCTGAGGAAGTTGACAGATCCTCATTAATAGTGTATTTTCTTTTTACTCACTTATAATAGAGACAGATCACAGTAATGGCCATAATGTCCCTGTTCTTGGGATTAGCATCAGTAATCAAACATTTATGGAAGATCATACAACTACCATGTCTGCGCTTGACCATTAATAAATCTTAATGCATCAGCAGATTATTTTATTACACAGCCTGTATACCCCCATGTGCGATCTCTGTGTCACATGACGCAGTGTACAACCACAGGGCAGCTGAGCATGCACCAAACACCATGTTCTGTATATTGAATAGTGCACGGATGGATGAGGATATCAGCAAAGTTGAATTCTGACTAAAACTGAAATCTAACTACTAACAATAGGAGTTCTTGGTCACCTATGGCCAAACAAAATGTGGTGTGAGCGTTTTGTTTATTTTTTTTTATCAACGATCCATGTTTTATAGGTGTAGCTGAGATACCTTTGAATAGAAAGATTCAGGGATTAAGTATTTGTATAGAGAGATTAAAATACAACCCGCGAAGACAAAAAGCACCAGCAGCTAGACAGCCAGATATTGCTCAAAAATCCTACACATAAGAAAAGAATGGCAACAGTATGAAAAAATATTGGGTGCCACTGAATTCATTCTCTCCTCGTCTATCTACTTACTGGCCTTTGCTGATTATTGGACGTTGGATCTGGTACATAAATAGTTGGTTCAGGTTTACGTACTGGATAGCTCTTTTCGTTTCCATTCGTAGATGTTGGGTCTTTCGTTTTTGATTTGATACATCCCATATTTCCTGAAACAATAAAAGCAGTGAAATTGGTTTTAGATAAAGGCATGTAAAGATCATAGCTCACTGGAAAATCACATCTGTATATTTCTTACGTTAAAGCATTTGTCCCATCAAGACAAACTCCAGCCTATTGTCCCTATTCTGGCATCACAGAGGTAAGGGTGGTGGGGTCTCTCACAGGGAACCCAATGTAAAAGTCGGAGAGATGAGTGTGGCTGCACTCATATTTTAAGGGATTTTCTATTAGGAGACAACCACATGAAATACAGTGAAACCTTCCCAAAAAGACCACTCCTTTATCCAGACAAGATTTCCTACGACTATGTATGACGCAAAAAGGCCATCTTCTTTGAGAATAGCACTAAAATAACAAACCTATTTGACTATGACCGACAATCTTTCATTGCCACCAAGACCACTTATAGCATTTTTCAGCTTATTAGCAGGAGTTGTTATTCTTACTGTATTGCTTACATAAATTATAGACTTGACTGTGGATCTGACATTCAATTTATGAAACAAAAAAGCTCAGGATGAACAATGCTAAAAGCTAAGGTTTATGTCCGATGAGTAAAAACGACTTCAAGTGCAGATTTCAGGGAACAATATTTTAAGATACACGATTACAGTGTATTTATTCTTTATAGTCCCTGCAATGTATATAGAAAAAAAATACAATCACATGGCTCACAAAAATCTCACATGGATCACTTTTAATTTATAATATCAAAATATGGAATAAAGCATTAAGATCAGCCTAAGAAATAACAGAGATAGTGATGGAAACCCAGGAAATACAGGCAGCTTGAATCAGTGTCTGCCTGCATTATGTCATGGCTCAGTTTTGGGATTCGATCAGCTGCCCTGTTGTTCTGTGGTCGGTTCCCCTGTGTGCTGATCTATTGCCTTTTCTTCCCTGTCCTAATGCTGATGGTTCCAATTGTCTTTGTTCCCCTTTCTTGGTTTGTTCCTCTACAGGAGTTTTCACATTTTCCCTTTTTGATTTGCCTTTTCATATTTTGGGTTTAGGTTTTATATGTTCACCCTTCACTGCACTTCCTTGCTGGCTATACCTCTAGCTGAACTTGGGTTTAGGAGTTCCAGCCATATGGGGTTTACCTTGCATAGTAAATACCAACTGAAGTCCTGCAGGGAGTCAGTTTGTTTTTCTTCCCAGTTACTCTTTAGGTTTGTGGAAGGTTATACTTGTTCTGTTTACTTATAATAATAATAATAGTAATAATAACAATCTTTATTTTTATATAGCGCTAACATATTCCGCAGCACTTTACAGTTTTGCACACATTATCATCACTGTCCCCAATGGGGCTCACAACCTAGAATCCCTATCAGTATGTCTTTGGAATGTGGGAGGAAACCGGAGTGCCCGGAGGAAACCCATGCAAACACAGAGAACATACAAACTCTTTGCAGATGTTGTCTAAGGTGGGGTTAGAACCCAGGACCCCAGCGCTGCAAGGCTGCAGCGCTAACCACTGCGCCACCATGCTGCCTTTTTTGGCTCTCCTTATCTTTCCCCTTCTCCCCTATATGAAAATGTTTTAGTTTTCTCACCCTGGGTTTTTGTATCTTCTTGCACTTCCTGTACAACTAGGGTATTTTCTAGTTTGTACAGGGACCAGGTGGGTGTGGGTAGGGCATCTCCTGTAGTAGGTCTTCCCTTTTTCCATTACCCGTTAGTGTGTGTTATGTTCATAACACATTATTGCAGCAGTGTGTTTTACTCTGAATCACTGTATTTCAAATAAAACATACATTGAAAACCCGTCTGCTCCCTATAGCTGACAAATCTCTCTCTCGACACACATAAGACCGATCAGACAAGGGACGTGGCCAAGAGAGAAGCAGAAGGAGACTGGCCTCTGGACTAATCATCCAACACACATAGGGCTCGATTCATGAAGGTTTTTAAGCCAGAAATTCTGGTGTAAAAAGCTTTGAAAACTTGCAAAATTTTGGCACCAAGCTGCACTAAAATTTTGCAACTTTTGCCATTGTCACTTTGGCAAAGTGGGCAGAGCTGGAGCGAGTCAAGGGCATAGCAACTCTCCTCGAATTCATGGCAAGGTGTGGTATTTATTACCACAACTGGAGTAAGATTTGTGGTGTGATGCATGTCGCTTCAGATGCTCCTGGTTCATGAAGAAGAATGTGCATCTTACTGACTCAGGAGCGTCTGACTCCAGCACGACCCCTCATAAAGAACAGCATGAAAAAATTATGAATCTGGACCATAGCCCTTATTCTATTGTTCAAAGTTTTGTATGAAACGCTGCAGTGTTTCCGAGTAAAACATAAATGACACGGCTATAATAATGCAACCAATGTCTGAATCATGCTGTCTTTTTCCCAAGCAGCATGGATATGCTGTTAAATCCCCCTTAATGTTCAACTTCAGTTTTAAATAGTGCCCTAATAATACTGGTAAAATAAATAAATAAAATACTCTTCAAGCCTGTATGATCATCTTCCTCAATGAGCACCACAACCTACTTCCCACTGAGCGTGATAAGTGTATGGATAGAGTAATACCCAGTATCCTGGGAATTACAGATCACATGCACTGATATAAAACTTCTGGTACCCACTTATCGCCCCCCAAAAAATACAAAAAACCTGACTTTCATCTGACATCAGCATTCGGGCCCATTTCCCCCTCCATAACAGAAGGAATTGTGCATTATGGTGAGATATTGGACTGCAATTGGCCCATAGATTGTTCTTACTCAAGGACCCTCTGCCAGAGTCTGGTCCTGAGGTCCTCCACCAACATTAGATAGGTTAGCTGGATACACATGTTACCCCATGAAGAGAGAGTGAAGATCAAACAAGTAGGATAAAAAAAGAAGGTTTCTCTGATAGATATATTACATAGTTGGTCCTTTTCCTGGGCATTATTCATTTATTAAATAAAAATTGAAACGACGGTTACTCTTTAAACTCCCACCAGTGATCTGTGAATGGTTATCTTGTTCCTCATATTACATGCTCTCACGCTACATACCTTTCTGTCAAATACCAGCAATGTAATTAAAGCAATGTGACTGCAATGGCTACCTTTCCTATAAAAACATGTCAGTGCTATGAGATCTACAACATGACCCTAAAACGCGTAGACACAAAGCTTCTTTCCCCTCTAACACTTAAACTGAGCCACAATAATAAATACTTACAACAAGGTTTTAAAAAGCCATAAAATACATCTCGAGTCTTTCACGATCTCGCCAACATCTTTGGTAAGTTCTCTCCACACCCTGTTTTTTTACCATTCTGTGTACATGCAAATGTTTCATACAAAATATTTTCAATTCCTTTTTTTGTTTTGTAGAACCGATAGGGTTGATGGCACTGAAACAGGAAGTTTTGATCTAGACTCAAAGTGTTATAGCTAAAAGGACATTTCCACATTAGGATAGAAACAAAAACCTGCTAGAAAAAATAGTCACCGACTCACCCAATAATGGAAGGTCATCAGCTGCAAGTACTGTAAGTGTTGACTTTAGCGGGAGAGAAGGGTTTGACAAGGGGCTGAACCGTAGTGGGAAAATTCCACCAGAAATCAGAGACATCTGCAGTTCCACATCCGCAGCAGATTGAGTTGCGGAACTGTGACTCCTTAGGGTGGCTCTCTGTGCAACACCTCATGTGACTTACCACTGTTGCCTGCAATTACCTGCCACGGTCACACGAGATAAGATACTATCACAAGAGGCAGAGTTATGTAGAGACTTTATGAAAGGAACCGTGGTGGAGCCTGTATACTACTACGAAGTTCAGAGGATTGCCAAAGATCGAGTACTATGCTCAGCTGGCTGATGAAAATAAGTTGTCACCTACCACAGGATCAGAGGGGGTCCAATCACTGGGACCAGCAGTGTACATGCTTCCCCACCGCTCCATTCATGCCCTAGGGGGCTGCAGAGTGCTGTCCCCAGGTTTTTCCCCATGGAGAATGGATTAAGCACTGCCACTCCATTCTACTGGGGCTAAAAGTGAGGATTTTTAATCATTCTGATATTCAGTGCGGATCCCAGCAGCCCCCATAATCCGTTATCACCTCACCTATGCTGTGGAAATCTAGAAGTTGTTTTCACAGGACAACCCATATCAATTTTATCCTAACTGGAAAACGACATCAATTCATTAAAAAAAAAAAACAATATTAAAAGGGGTCTCACAAGCACAAGTGTTTTAAGTATATTTATAGGACCCTACCAAATGTGAATCACAACGTCAAATATCTCCACCATGACCCTCTGTTAGAGGAGAAATATCCATGCAAGAAATGGATTCTGCACATGTGAGGAATAAGCAAAGTAGATTATTATTATTATTATAGCAACAGTTTACACAGGAATTTAAAGGTCACAAGCTAGACTGTACCTATGATTATTCCAGAATTACTTTCCTCATTCTTTGCTACTTGCTTACTGTAAGTTCACCCTAGGTGTTTTTTTTTTCCGTTTTTTTCTGCAGTAAAACTTTATGTCTTGGCAGGAAAGAAGCTGCAGAAAAAAATATGCTTTTGTTGGGTTGTCTAGATTTGTTTGTTTTATTTCTGCTTTATTGCTGTGGTTTTGGCACGTTTGATTTGTCTCTTGTGCATGCTGATAAAGTTTAGTGTTGAAAATAAAAAGTCCTATTCTATAGAATCAGTTTTTGGCACAAAAAATACGGCAAATACTAATGCCTGCGCTTTTGGTGCTTTTTTCACCACTCATTCATTTCAATGGGTAAAAAACGCTGAAAGAAGAGACATGCTCCATTGTGCAACAAAACGAGCAAAGCACAAAATCCTGATGACAAAAAAATAAAGTATGCATGAGATTTCTAAAATCTCATAGACTTTGCCGGTGACTTCGCTGGTACTGTAAAATACAGCTGAAAATTTGCATTAAAAAAATGGAGCAAAAACGCCCAGTGTGAACTTAGCCGTAAGTTCGGAGCTGTGATCTACAACTTCAGCTTATCTACAGTGCAAGAGGGAGTCTGCAGTAGTCGGAGACACACCTCCTGTCTTATCATTGGTCCAGGCTGTTGCTTCCTCTCTCAGTTTACAAACACAAGCCAATCACAGGCTCACTAGGGAGTCCGTATGTAGACGGCAAATTTCTATTAAGTAGTAATGAAAGATGAAAAAACACTTCGGTCCATCAAGTTTAACCTCTCTCTCCTCCAGTTATACATTGTCTCTTGCTTGATTATTTATTACCCACAATGCCATTTGTTGTGAGAAATGGATCCAGCCTTGCTGCTAGTGTCTGCCATTACTACCTCCTGTGGTCGGCAATTCCACAGTCTGACTGCTCTAACTGTAAAGATCCCTTTCCTATCTGGCTACCGGAATCCCTTTCCTTCCATACGCAATAAATGTCCCCCGGTAAGGTCTTTGGAAAGAATATGTTATGTGCCAGTGCTTTGTAGTCACCACATACTGTATGTAATTACAGTTATACGAAAAAGTTTGGGCACCCCTATTAATCTTGAGCTTAATGTTCTATAAAAATTGTTTTTTTTTGCAACAGCTATTTCAGTTTCATATATCTAATAACTGTTGGACACAGTAATGTTTCTGCCTTGAAATGAGGTTTATTGTACTAACAGAAAATGTGCAATCTGCATTCAAACTAAATTTGACAGGTGCATAAGTATGGGCACCCCACCAGAAAAGTGACATTAATATTTAGTAGATCCTCCTTTTGCAAAAATAACAGCCTCTAGTCGCTTCCTGTAGCTTTTAATGAGTTCCTGGATCCTGGATGAAGGTATTTTTGACCATTCCTCTTTACAAAGCAATTCCAGTTCAGTTAAGTTTGATGGTCGCCGAGCATGGACAGCCTTCTTCAAATGATCCCACAGATGTTCAATGATATTCAGGTCTGGGGACTGGGATGGCCATTCCAGAACAGTGTAATTGTTCTTCTGCATGAATGCCTGAGTAGATTTGGAGCGGTGTTTTGGATCATTGTCTTGCTGAAAGATCCATCCCCTGCATAACTTCAACTTTGTCACTGATTCATGAACATTATTGTCAAGAATCTGCTGATACTGAGAGGAATCCATGCGTCCCTCAACTTTAACAAGATTCCCAGTGCCGGCATTGGCCACACAGCCCCAAAGCATGATGGAACCTCTACCAAATTTTACTGTGGGTAGCAAGTGTTTTTCTTGGAATGCTGTGTTTTTTGGCCGCCATGCATAACGCTTTTTTGTATGACCAAACAACTCAATCTTCGTTTCATCAGTCCACAGGACCTTCTTCCAAAAAGAAATTGGCTTCTCCAAATGTGCATTTGCATACCTCAGCCGACTCTGTTTGTGGCGTGCTTGCAGAAATGGCTTCTTTCGCATCACTCTCCCATTCAGCTTCTCCTTGTGCAAAGTGCGTTGTATAGTTGACCGATGCACAGTGACACCATCTGCAGCACGTTGATGGTGCAGCTCTCTGGAGGTGGTCTGAGGATTGTCCTTGACTGATCTCACCATTCTTCTTCTCTGCCTTTCTGATATTTTTCTTGGCCTGCCACTTCTGGCCTTAACAAGAACTGTACCGGTGTTCTTCCATTTCCTTACTATGTTCCTCACAGTGGAAATTGACAGGTTAAATCTCTGAGGCAGCTTTTTGTATCCTTCCCCTGAACAACTATGTTGAATAATCTTTGTTTTCAGATCATTAGACAGTTGTTTTGAGGAGCCCATGATGCCACTCTTCAGAGGAGATTCAAACAGGAGAACGACTTGCAAGTGGCCACTTTAAGTAGCTTTTCTCATGATTGCATACACCTGGCTATGAAGTTCAAAGCTCAATGAGGTTAGAAAACAAAAAAAAAGTGCTTTAGTAAGTCAGTAAAAAGTAGGTAGGAGTATTTAAAACAAGAAAATGATAAGGGTGCCCATACTTATGCACCTGTCAAATTTTGTTTGAATGCAGATTGCACATTTTTTGTTAGTACAATAAACCTCATTTCAAGGCAGAAACATTACTGTGTCCAACAGTTATTAGATATATGAAACTGAATTAGCTGTTGCAAAAAAAACAATTTTTATAAAACATTAAGCTTAAGATTAATAGGGGTGCCCAAACTTTTTCATATAACTGAATATGTATTAAGAAAGGGTAGGATGGATCTAAAGTATGTGGAGTATCTAATGCCAGGTACTTTCTGCATATTTACTGGGGCAAATTAGTCTTAGTATGTTTGAGCCTGGGGGGAGGAGTCTTTTTAGTAAATGAAATCATATTTGTGTTCTTCAATTACAAGATATGTTGTAGCCAAATGTTTTTAACCCCTTTCTGCCATCAGACGTACTATTCCGTCCATGTGGGGTGGGCTTTACTTCCCAAGGACGGAATAGTACGTCATAGGCGATCGGCCGCGCTCACGGGGGGAGCGCGGCCGAGTGTCAGCTGCTTGTCGCAGCTGACACCCGACACTATGTGCCAGGAGCGGTCACGGACCACCCCCGGCACATTAACCCCCGACACACCGCGATCAAACATGATCGCGATGTGCCGGCGGTGCAGGGAAGCATCGCGCAGGGAGGGGGCTCCCTGCGGGCTTCCCTAAGACCCCCGCAGCAACGCGATGTGATCGCATTGCTCCGGGGGTCTGCGTACCTCCCTCCTGCAGCAAGTCCCGGATCCAAAATGGCCGCGGATCCGGGTCCTGCAGGGAGGGAGGTGGCTTACCAAGTGCCTGCTCAGAGCAGGCACTTGGTAACGCTGCAGCGCTGTTTGACAGATCGGTGATCTGTCAGAGTGCTGTGCAAACTGGCAGATCACCGATCTGTATTGTCCCCCCCTGGGACAAAAGTAAAAAAAAAAAATTTTTACAAGTGTGTAAAAAAAAAAAAAAAATCCTAAATAATGAGAAGAAAAAAAAATTATTATTCCCATAAATACATTTCTTTATCTAAATAAAAAAACCAAAACAATAAAAGTACACATATTTAGTATCGCCGCGTCCGCAACAACCCGACCTATAAAACTGGCCCACTAGTTAACCTTTTCAGTAAACACCGTAAGAAAAAAAAAAAAAACGAGGCAAAAAACAACGCTTTATTATCATACCGCCGAACAAAAAGTGGAACAACACGTGATCAAAAAAAGACAGATATAAATAACCATGGTACCGCTTAAAGCGTCATCTTGTCCCGCAAAAAACGAGCCGCCATACAGCAACATCAGCAAAAAAATAAAAAAGTTATAGTCCTCAGAATAAAGCGATGCAAAAACAATTATTTTTTCTATAAAATAGTTTTTATCGTATAAAAGCGCCAAAACATAAAAAAATGATATAAATGAGGTATTGCTGTAATCGTACTGACCCGAAGAATAAAACTGCTTTATCAATTTTACCAAACGCGGAACGGTATAAACGCCTCCCCCAAAAGAAATTCATGAATAGCTGGTTTTTGCTAATTCTGCCTCACAAAAATCGGAATAAAAAGCGATCAAAAAATGTCACGTGCCCGAAAGTGTTACCAATAAAAACGTCAACTCGTCCCACAAAAAACAAGACCTCACATGACTGTGGACTCAAATATGGAAAAATTATAGCTCTCAAAATGTGGTAACGCAAAAAATATTTTTTGCAATAAAAAGCGTCTTTCAGTGAGTGACGGCTGCCAATCATAAAAATCCGCTAAAAAACCCGCTATAAAAGTAAATCAAACCCCCCTTCATTACCCCCTTAGTTAGGGAAAAATAAATTTTTTTTAAAAAAAAATGTATTTATTTCCATTTTCCCATTAGGGTTAGGATTAGGGCTAGGGTTAGGGTTAGGGCTAGGGCTAGGGTCAAGGCTACAGTTAGGGTCAAGGCTACAGTTAGGGTCAAGGCTACAGTTAGGGTCAAGGCTACAGTTAGGGTCAAGGCTACAGTTAGGGTCAAGGCTACAGTTAGGGTCAAGGCTACAGTTAGGGTCAAGGCTACAGTTAGGGTCAAGGCTACAGTTAGGGTCAAGGCTACAGTTAGGGTCAAGGCTACAGTTAGGGTCAAGGCTACAGTTAGGGTCAAGGCTACAGTTAGGGTTGGGGCTAAAGTTAGGGTTAGGGTTTGGATTACATTTGCGGTTGGGAATAGGGTTGGGATTAGGGTTAGGGGTGTGTCTGGGTTAGAGGTGTGGTTAGGGTTACCGTTGGAATTAGGGTTAGGGGTGTGTTTGGATTAGGGTTTCAGTTATAATTGGGGGGTTTCCACTGTTTAGACACATCAGGGGCTCTCCAAACACGACATGGCGTCCGATCTCAATTCCAGCCAATTCTGCGTTGAAAAAGTAAAACAGTGCTCCTTCCCTTCCGAGCTCTCCCATGTGCCCAAACAGGAGTTTACCCCCAACATATGGGGTATCAGCGTACTCAGGACAAATTGGACAACAAATTTTGGGGTCCAATTTCTCCTGTTACCCTTGGGAAAATACAAAACTGGGGGCTAAAAAATAAGTTTTGTGGGAAAAAAAAAAGATTTTTTAATTTTCACGGCTCTGCATTATAAACTGTAGTGAAACACTTGGGGGCTCAAAGTTCTCACAACACATCTAGATAAGTTCGTGGGGGGTCTAGTTTCCAATATGGGGTCACTTGTGGGGGGTTTCTACTGTTTAGGTACATTAGGGGCTCTGCAAACGCAATGTGACGCCTGCAGACCATTCCATCTAAGTCTGTATTTCAAATGGCGCTCCTTCCCTTCCGAGCCTTCCCATGCGCCCAAACGGTGGTTCCCCCCCACATATGGGGTATCAGCACACTCAGGACAAATTGCACAACAAATTTTGGGGTCCAATTTCTCCTGTTACCCTCGGGAAAATACAAAACTGGGGGCTAAAAAATAATATTTGTGGGAAAAAATCTTTGTTTTATTTTTACGGCTCTGCATTATAAACTTCTGTGAAGCACTTGGTGGGTCAAAGTGCTCACCACACCTCTAGATAAGTTCCTTAGGGGGTCTACTTTCCAAAATGTTGTCACTTGTGGGGGGTTTCAATGTTTAGGCACATCAGTGGCTCTTCAAACGCAACATGGCGTCCCATCTCAATTCCAGTCAATTTTGCATTAAAAAGTCAAATGGCGCTCCTTCGCTTCCAAGCTCTGTCATGCACCCAAACAGTGGTTTACCTCCACTTATGGGGTATCGGCGTACTCAGGACAAATTTTACAACAAGGTTTGGGGTCCATTTTCTCCTGTAACTCTTGGCAAAATAAAACAAATTGGAGCTGAAGTAAATTTTTTGTGAAAAAAAGTTAAATGTTAATTTTTATTTAAACATTCCAAAAATTCTTGTGAAACACCTGAAGGGTTAATAAACTTCTTGAATGTGGTTTTCAGAACCTTGAGGGGTGCAGCTTTTAGAATGGTCTCACACTTGGGTATTTTCTATCATATAGACCCCTCAAAATGACTTCAAATGAGATGTGGTCCCTAAAATAAAATGGTGTTGTAAAAATGAGAAATTGCTGGTCAACTTTTAACCCTTATAACTCCCTAACAAAAAAAAATTTTGGTTCCAAAATTGTGCTGATGTAAAGTAGACATGTGGGAAATGTTACTTATTAAGTATTTTGTGTGACATATCTCTGTGATTTAATTGCATAAAAATTTAAAGTTGGAAAATTGCAAAATTTTCAATTTTCGCCATGTTTCTGTTTTTTTCACAAATAAACGCAGGTAATATCAAAGAAATTTTACCACTATCATGAAGTACAATATGTTACGAGAAAACAATGTCAGAATCACCGGGATCCGTTGAAGCGTTCCAGAGTTATAACCTCATAAAGGGACAGTGGTCAGAATTGTAAAAATTGGCCCGGTCCATAACGTGCAAACCACCCTTGGGGGTAAAGGGGTTAAAAAGGACATATCGTCTAACAAGGCTTTAGAATTTCTCAGCAAATTTTCCCCTAATTATTCACAATACTGGAAAGAGCTACCCATCTAAAGTATATACTGTACAAACAATACGACATGCTAGCTACAATAGCCTACTATGCTAGAAGGTTTACACAGTGCACTGAAGGGCTTCTGTTAATCTGTGTCACCTGAAACCTCTAAAACTAGTGGAACCAGTTCTGGGACACATACCATATAGGACACCGCAGCAAGAAAGGGACTATCTGGTTAAGGAAACAAGTGTCAGAAAATATTTCATAAAATAGACTTTAAAAAAGGTCAGATGTTTTCAAGATGACTTTATGAGAAACACAATTGTACACAGAATATATTTGTCGGCACAATCTGTAAATGTAAATGGCGGCCGGAGTGATATTCACAATAGGTAATGCAGCACAGAGCGTTCTTGCTGGTGCTAGGCAACGACGGCACGCCTTACCCGGCCAAGAGAACACTGCTCCTCGTTTAGTTGAAAAACTTCTTAGAAATGTCAATAAGGTCTTCAAGAAGAAACAAACTGAGACTTAGGGTACCGTCACACTATACGATTTACCAACGATCACGACCAGCGATACGACCTGGCCGTGATCGTTGGCAAGTCGTAGTGTGGTCGCTGGAGAGCTGTCACACAGACAGCTCTCCAGCGACCAACGATGCCGAGGTCCCCGAGTAACCAGGGTAAACATCGGGTTACTAAGCGCAGGACCGCGCTTAGTAACCCGATGTTTACCCTGGTTACCAGCGTAAAAAAAAAAAAAAACAGCACATACTTACATTCCGGTGTCTGTCCCTTGCCGACTGCTTCCCGCACTCACTGACTGCCGGCCGTAAAGTGAAAGCACAGCGGTGACGTCACCGCTGTGCTCTGCTTTCACTTTACAGCCGGCAGTCAGTGAGTGCGGGAAGCAGACGGCAAGGGACCTGACGGACACCGGAATCTAAGTATGTAGTGTTTGTTTTTTTTTTACATTTACGCTGGTAACCAGGGTAAACATCGGGTTACTAAGCGCGGCCCTGCGCTTAGTAACCCGATGTTTACCCTGGTTACAAGCGAACGCATCGCTAGATCGGTGTCACACACACCGATCTAGCGATGACAGCGGGAGATCCAGCGACGAAAGAATGTTCCAAACGATCTGCTACGACGTACGATTCTCAGCAGGATCCCTGATCGCTGCTGCGTGTCAGACACAGCGATATCGTATGGATATCGCTGGAACGTCACGAATCGTACCGTCGTAGCGATCAAAATGGCACTGTGTGACGGTACCCTTACTCAAAGGTTTGAGAAATTGTTCTTTGTTGATCAATCTTAATTTGTTTACAACTAAATGACAGCACGGTGGGCCAGTGGTCAGCACCGCAGTGCTGGGGTCCTGGGTTCAAATCCCACCTGTTTGTCAGGGTTCTATGGTTTCCTCCCACACTCCAGACATACTGATAGGGAATTTAGCCCCAATGGGGACAGTGATGATGAAGCCTGTAGAGAGCTATGGAATTAATGATGCTAAATAAGAGAGTAGAAATAAGAAATAATAAATAAAATGACATCACATAGAACACTCATCAGAGGCTCGTCCTGACCTTCATCAGGTCTTCTGCTTTCACACTCAGAGCTGCATTTATTGTCCATGTGACTTCGGACTCGAATGCCACAAGCACCAGTTCATGCTGCTCAAAAGACAGACAACAGATGACTCCATTACAGAAAGTTAGGTTTTACTAAGAAACGTTGCAATGTTTCACATTCCTAATGCTTGGGCATTAGGACTGGAAACCACTAGGCATCTCTCTCCGGCTGTTGTTCATCATACGATGATTCGTTAAAATGTCTCTCCCTACATACCAATAGGGAAAGCACTGTCAACCACTTGTTACTTGTGCCCAGTTTGCTGTTTAAGCAGTTTTCTCTGAAAGCTGCAGCATGTCTGAGTAAAACATAGCCCTAAGGGCTGACATGTTCAAATCTGACCTTTATTGTGAACGTTCCACTTGTGCCACCGATAGTTCTGACTCTTTGAGGAACGGACTCCACCATATCTCTGGTGCTTCTGACTTTAAGACATTCTAAGATGGTCCTACATGATGAGTAGAACCTCCATGGATTGGACTTGTTTTTCCAGCACCTCCCGATGCTGCTCAGACTGACATCCGGGGAATAGATAGGCCGAGTTATGTTCTTCAAACCATTCAAGAACAATGCAGTGTGGCAGGTCACGTTATTCCACTGAAAGAATCCAGGGTCATCAGTGACAATTGTGGGGGGGGGGGGGGGGGAGATGTAGTTGGCCTACCACAGTACTCATAGGTGTGATATATCAACACAATTCAGACCATTTATTAAAACATTTGTGTTGACAATCATTTTACCTACAGGCAGCAATCCTTATGTACATGACTTGGTAGGGTCACTACACTGATAATCTAGTCATCGTTGGGTCTGGTGGCCGTGCCAAAATTTGTCCAATAACCAAGAATCCTTTTAACTTATCTTTTACATATACATGGAATTAATATCAAATCGCATTTCTACATTTACTACTAACACATGATGTAGAACAACTAAAACATTCTGCAAATCTACAGTAGGAAAAAAACATTGTAAGTGCAAACTCATGTCATCCGAAGCATGGCAAGAGAAGATGATGTACAGTACTCAAAAATGCAAAATGCAATCGCTCAGCTAGTTATTCCTTTCAACAGGAACGAGAACGTATGCAAAAAACTAGTTAATAGGGGAAATGTGTCCAACAAAATCAGAAAGTGGATTTGCTAAAGTATTAAAAACATAATAGTTAGGGAATAAATATGAATAAGTCTATATTTGCTACCACTTTTAGCATGGAAAATGCTCAAAAAGATAATTAGCATATTAAATTGTTACATCAGGATAATGTACTAAAAAAAGTAGCAATTGGTATAATTTTTCATTGAAAAAAAAACTTTTACATTAGGGAGTAGTTTCATTAAAAAAAGGAAACATAACAAGTACAGGTAATTATTTTTCAAGTCCAATTGAACTATGCTGTAAAAAATTATCTTGTTGTGAATATGTTTAACTAAAAATACTATTGACAATAAGAATTACAAAACCTAAATCGGTAATAAATTGTAAATCACTTACAAAATACGATGCATATTACACAATGTAATGTAAGTGCACTACTAACAAATAAAAGCTAAAATACAGGAGCATACCGGAGACTCCAGTAATCCACAGAATCATGCTCCCATGAAATTATCTATATTCTATATCATGCATGTGGCTGACTTCACAGGTTTCTCTCTTTCTGGTAAAGGCTTAAAGCATTGAGAAATGTAGTGGAGAAAGAGATCAGCATGTGTTCACAAGGAGGTAAATCGCATAAGCGGCCATGTGACGGTCGCCAGGAGTGAGAAAGAGCGGAATCCTAACTAGAATTATACACATATATTTTATGCATGGCCTGGACAAACCCTTTAATATAGAGCAAGGAGGAGATTAGAGATGAGGGCTTCTGTATACACGGAGCAGTGGTCAGAATGATGACCTGTGTATAACTATCACATTTCAGAAATCTCATGCACACAGCTTGGTTTTTTTTGTTATCAGTATTTTGTGCTTTGCATGCTTTTTTGCACAATGGAGCATATCACTTCTTTCAGCGTTTTTCACCCACTGAAATGAATGGGTGGAGAAAAAACACTGAAAAAAAACTCAAGTAACAGGTTTTGCTGCGTTTTTTGTGCCAAACCTCTTTAGAAACACTAAACTTTATCAACATGCACAAGAGACAAATCTAGCATGCCAAAACCACAACAACAACAAAAGCACACAAAACGCAGCAAAAAATCAAAACAAGAAAACCCAAGGAAAACATGGTTTTGTTTTCAGCTGCTTTCCCGCCAAGAGATCAGATTTTGCTACAGAAAAAAACGCCTAGTGTGAGCTTACCCTAAATATGTTTTTTGTTTCTATTATTTACAGTGTGAGTCAAGACTTTACATTATAGTGGGACAAAGCCTGTATTACGATCCTTGTGAATACAAGGTTAGCACAAAAAAAATGTCAGCAAAAGTTTACATTTAGACATTAGCTTCCCCAAAGAGGAACCATTTAGTTCCTGTTAAAGGAAAAACTGAATAGTTGGTAAAACAAATATTTATTTTGCTTAAGTGTTCGAACAATCCCTAGTGCCGATGACATTATTGGCCTACATGGTAGACTAGAGCTTTTGCACTTTTCAAAATTGAACACCCCTTCACCCATGCACTATATATAATTATTAAAGGGAACCTGTCACCCCGTTTTTTGAGATTGAGCTATAAATACTGTTAAATAGGGCCTGCGCTGTGTGTTCCTATAGTGTATGTAGTGTACCCCGATTCCCCACCTATGCTGAGAAATAACTTACCAAAGTCGCCGTTTTCGCCTGTCAATCAGGCTGGTCAGGTCGGGAGGGCGTGGTGACATCGCTGGTTCTTCCTCAGCTTTACGTTGGTGGCGTAGTGGCGTAGTGGTGAACAAGCAGCGCGCGATCTGCGCTGTAATCCCTTGCATCGGTGGGGGCGGCCATCTTCCTGGGGCCGCGCGTGCGCAGATCGAGTGCTCTGCTGCACGGGGCTTCAGGAAAATGGCCGCGGGATGCCGCGCGTGCGCATTTGAGATCGCGGCGGCCATTTCCCCAAAGCCGAGATGCAAACTCGGCTTTGGGAAAATGACCGCCGCGATCTCTAATGCGCACGCGCGGCATCCCGCGGCCATTTTCCTGAAGCCCCGTGCAGCAGAGCACTCGATCTGCGCACGCGCGGCCCCAGGAAGATGGCCGCCCCCACCGATGCAAGGGATTACAGCGCAGATCGCGCGCTGCTTGTTCACCACTACGCCACCAACGTAAAGCTGAGGAAGAACCAGCGATGTCACCACGCCCTCCCGACCTGACCAGCCTGATTGACAGGCGAAAACGGCGACTTTGGTAAGTTATTTCTCAGCATAGGTGGGGAATCGGGGTACACTACATACACTATAGGAACACACAGCGCAGGCCCTATTTAACAGTATTTATAGCTCAATCTCAAAAAACGGGGTGACAGGTTCCCTTTAATGATGCTCCAACTGAAAATAAAGACGTTCACTTTCTGAGAATAACAAGGAAATAAATACAATCTGCTAGGGAAAATTTGTCACACAGCCATTTCTGAACCTAGCAGGGAGTACGGAACTGAACAGATCCATCACAGGTCAAAAGCGAGAAGTCACCTGTTAAACAGCATCTGTCAGTAAGATCAACCCTCCCATGACGTCTATATGGGAATGTGGGTCACAGGAAGTTAAATAAAAATGATACCTCAATATCTACGTTCTGATGGCTTAATCCAGGGAAATCCACATTTTTAAAAAATACAAATGATCTGTTAAGATCTATGGGCCGGACATAGATCTCTCAGAGAATCTGCCTCCAGAGCTTACTTTAAATTAAAAGGGGGCATTACCAGTATAAGCAGTGTAGATCAGGAGCACAGGCTTTCATTCATTTACAATTAACTCTGGAGGCAGATTCTCATGCAGATCAGTGTCCGGCCCATAGATTTTAACAGCTCATTTGCATATAAGAAAAACTTGGATTTTTTGGGAATAAGGCATTGGATTGCAGATATCATTTTAATCTTCATTTGCAGTTTTCAGTTAATGAGATTCTGGTGCTGCAGGGCGGCCTGTGTGGTGGTGGGGGGTCTTCATGCGCTGCTCTGCTTACATATACATCCTTATGGGATTATGACTAGCCATTGATCCGTCCCCTATTTTACATACTGCATATCATATTGTGCGGTTGCAAAAAAAATTGACATTCATCAAAATGGCGTTGTCAGCCACACGTGTGCTGTAGCATGATACAATGCCTAATACCAAGCGACAGTGATGAGAGCTGCCATCAGCAGCCGTGCCTGGGATCAGACTGAACTGTACTGCTTTTCCCAGGTGTCGGTACATGTCACAAGGGCACACTGATGCCACATGGATGTGAAACACGGACAGCAAAAGGACACACGCATGTCACATAAGTACATGAACCACGAATCTCACCAGTACTGGTTTTTCCTCACCATGACGTGTAAAGGAGGCCTTACTTGAATTGATTATGTGTATTGTGCAGGCAACACATTTTTCTGCGTATTACCATCTTTGGTATTTGGGTGGGACATACTTAAACTAACTTGGTATTATAGATGTCATTTGGTATCTCAATAATATACCACCGTGTTTCTTAATATTTCATACACATTTCTGGTCAGCTAGGGATTAACATAACCTTACTAAGGGTTATACAGTTTGGCCTTGCAGCCATGGGCCTTTTAATTTGTTTAAACAATGTTTTTGCTTAATGTATATTAAATAAAATTACTTATTAGGTTGCCATTCTATTTACATGTTTATTTAATTTGTCTGTATTGGAACAACACAAAAAGGCAAATGGGACATAAGTTCACACAAAACCCCCAAAACGGGGCCCAGACAAAATTGTTGGCACCTTCCCAAAATTGTATATAAACAATTTTGCTTCAAGCATGTGATGCTCGTTCAAACTCACCTGTGGCAAGTAACAGGTGTGGGCAATATGAAAATCACACCTGAAATCAGATAAAAAAGGGAGAAGTTGACTCAATCTTTGCATTGTGTGTTTGTGTGTGCCACACTAAGCATGGCGAACAGAAAGAGGAAAAGAAAACTGACTTGAGAACCAAAATTGTTGAAAAATATCAACAATCTGAAGCTTACAAGTCCATTTCTAGAGATCTTGATGTTCCTTTTTCCACGGTGCACAACATAAACAAGAAGTTTACAACCCATGGCACTATAGTTAAACTCCCTGGACGTGGACAACAGAGAAAAATGTAAGGCTGCAACACAGGATAGTCTGGATGGCAAATAACCAGCTCCAATCAAGTTCCAAAGAAGCTCAAGCAGTCCTGCAGGCTTAGGGTGAAACAGTGTCAGCGCAAAATATCCGTTAACATTTTACTGAAGCAAAACACTGGGCAGGAGACCCCACTGCTGACACAAACATAAATAACCTACACTGAAGTTTGCCAAAATATATGTAACTCAATATCCTTCTCGGAAAGCTTTTAATAGATGGATGAGACCAAGATAAAGCTTTTTGGTAAAGCACATCTGTGAAGGCACACTGGCTCGAGACCACATGGACCAGGGTTCATCTCACTGAACTCCCACTCTCCTTTTACCATGAGCATAGTACTAATCAGACAACAGAATGTGAGGGGTAAACAGTGTGGCAATACTTTAATTGAACCACAAACAGACAATAATACAGAACAATCCCAACAAAATACCCAAGATGGTGCAAAATTACAGAGTCTCACCTTTCCATTGACTTGCCGGGATTAAAGCAGTAGCCGATTATCCCCACCTGTCACATGAACAGAGAGGAGGTAACGATAAGCTTAGGAAGCGGACAGTCCATTGAGCTACGAGGTCACGTGACCGGAGGGTCCCAGTCTGGCTTCTCCAAACATCTCCATGAAGCCAGGTGACCGGTGGGTCCCAATCCCCGAATGTATCCATGGGTTCAATGATGTGATGATCAACGGAGCAAATCCATTTTCTTTCAGCCGGGACCGTGGTCCCCTAAGCTGGTATCCTATAGAACGTCAAATCTGGTTCCCTCGTGACGGAGCCATGAAGTCCTGGCTGCTGTCATGTAGAGTGTTCTTGGCTGTGGTTTTGTAAAGAGTCTTTGGTTCATTGGATCTTTTGTTACAGAGGCATATCCCTTTATATAGTTAGCAACTGTTGTCCTTCAAGCCACCATCCAGAGGTCAAGAGGAAGGTGTGAGGAGATTAACTCGCATTGTTTGAGTATTTAATCAATTTCCATAGTTTTTACTCCTGTTTTGAAAGTTAACAAGCCAGAGGGTCCCACACAATGATCAATCAACATATTATCAAACATCTATTGTTCAATTATCCCACAAAGATAGCACACAATTAGCTTGGAGCAAACAGCGACTTCAGCATCATATTCAGTCTAGTACGCACAATAGTCTGTGTTTCTTAACCAAAGAAAGACACATACATTCAAAAGTCAAAATAAAAACTAATAAAGTATGTATCCTGGCCCACGGAATTTAAGTCTGGATAATTAAGATTAAATGTTGTGTCATCACAACATCTTTCTACTCCTTATCAAAAACATAATGAGGCCTTCAAAGAAAAGAACATAATACCTACAGTCAAATATAGTGGAGGGTCAAAGGTGTTTTGGGGTTGTTTTGCTGTCTCTGGAATTGGGTGCCTTGACTGTGTGCAAGACATCATGAAATTAAAGGATTTTGAGTTGCAATGTAGTTGCCCAGTGTCAGAAAGATGGGTTTGCATCCTAGGTCATGGGTCTTTCCACAGGACAATGACCCCAAACATACTTCAAGAAGCACCCAACAATGAATGAAAACAATGTGCTGGAGAGTTCTGAAGTGGCATGCAATGAGTCAAATCCCATTAAACACCTCTGGAGAGATCTTAAAATTGCTGTTGGGAGATGGTGCCTTCAAATATGAAAGACCTGGAACAGTTTGCAAAAAAAGAGTGGTCCAAAATTCCAGTTACTAAAATAATGTGCGATTTTAATTAGCAGGAGACTGCAAAAGTAAGGAGTCTAGCCCATTTTTGCTCTCACTGAAGAGATGGAGGAAGGCGAGTTTCAGTACTCCTTTCAATTGGTGTGGATGCTGTATGGTGGCCATTGATGCTGTGGCTTTGAGTTGTTGGGGTGGCATAGTCTGGAGTCATGGGGACTCAGTCCTACAGCATGGGTGCTGTGGGGCACAAGGCAGTCTGCCCTGCTGGAGCATTGCCGCTGTGGCGGTGGTCAGCACACTGCTCCGGTCCGTTAGGGCGGTAGGACCCACTACGAGGTTTGTCGTGACATGGCAGTGGGCTTCATACACTCTGATCAGAATGTTAAACTAAAGGTACCGTCACACATAGCGACGCTGCAGCGATACCGACAACGATCCGGATCGCTGCAGCATCGCTGTTTGATCGCTGGAGAGCTGTCACACAGACCGCTCTCCAGCGACTAACGATCCCGAGGTCCCCGGTAACCAGGGTAAACATCGGGTAACTAAGCGCAGGGCCGCGCTTAGTAACCCGATGTTTACCCTGGTTACCATCCTAAAAGTAAAAAAAACAAACACTACATACTTACCTACCGCTGTCTGTCCTCGGCGCTCTGCTTCTCTGGTCTGGCTGTGAGCGCCGGGCAGCCAGAAAGCAGAGCGGTGACGTCACCGCTCTGCTTTCCGGCTGACCGACGCTCACAGCCAGAGCAGGAGGAGAGCAGAGCACAGCGCTGGAGGACAGACGGCTGTAGGTAAGTATGTAGTGTTTGTTTTTTTACTTTTAGGATGGTAACCAGGGTAAACATCGGGTTACTAAGCGCGGCCCTGCGCTTAGTTACCCGATGTTTACCCTGGTTACCAGCAAAGACATCGCTGAATCGGTGTCACACACGCCGATTCAGCGATGTCTACGGGGAGTCCAGCGACGAAATAAAGTTCTGGACTTTCTTCCCCGACCAGCGATCTCCCAGCAGGGGCCTGATCGCTGCTGCCTGTCACACTGGACGATATCGCTAGCGAGGACGCTGCAACGTCACGGATCGCTAGCGATATCGTCTAGTGTGACAGTACCTTAAGAACCTCATGTTCAGTTAAATAAATTTTTGCCTAGCTGCTTTAGATCAATGTATGATTTTTGGATGTGCGGTTTATGCTCTTTTTTTGTGAATGGTATAATAAGCTTGTTGATGGTTATAGAAAGTGACTGATTGCAGATATTTATTCAAAAGGGTGTACAATCAAATATTAAGAGTTGAAGATGTCAACAATGTTGTCCGGCCCATTTTTGGGTTGTGCGTAAAATTTGCCATGATAGTGCATTTGATTTGAGGCATTTTTCTAGAATAATGGAGGTTTTTTCCTCTTTTTTTTCCCCTCCTGTTGTGGTTTTTGCGGTTAGACTAGGACTGGCAAGCATGAGGACCCGTGACGTGGGTTGCCAGCTTACGTATTGTGGCCATAATATTAACTAATACCTTACATATTTTGATAAGTTCTTGTGCACTTTTTTATACACACAAGGAAATAAACGTGTGTAGAAATAAAACATGTGTAATTGCAATAATTTTCTGGGAGAAATACTTTATTTCCTGGAACAATTTCAAAAGTGCCAACACATTCGCCCATGACTGTGTGTAATTTATGTATATATTTATTTTTATTTTATTTTTTTCTGTGGTTACACACTCCCTTTTGTAGGTTTGTCATATATTAATTTAGAATATCCACTTGCTCTAATGGTGTATTATTAACAGGTATGGTGACAGAATGTATACTTTATTTCAGATGGACAAAATATCCTTAAATAATAAAAGTCTTTATGTTTAAAAGTATGTACAAATCGTTTACTAAAATAAGGTGCGTTGGAGCTATATAACCATGCTCCTGGTGCAAGTATTCTACTTTGTGAACATTTGGGTATCTCCCCTCTCCGGTTGCAAAGGACTTGACTTATCTCCATTGATCCCCAAGTCCCTCCCTTCCCAGTCTCTGGAGGAATTGTGTTTCCCATGCTCAGCAGCAGCAGAAATTCAGTCTGAGGGTAGGTTCACATGACCAGTTTCTTTCCATCTGAGAAAAAATGGTCCAATTACTCTGATCAGACTGTTAGTCCGTGAAAATCGGGCAGCCCTCAGATACTCAGTACGAGGGGAAAAAAAGGACATGTGCACAGCCCCATAGAATATTCTTGGTACGAGTGCTATTCGTGTAAACCACGGATAGCACTCGTCCAAGAAAATCGGTAATGTGAACGAGCTCTTACGATGAGTTCCATGGTGAATCAGTGCCCTGCCATTCGAACAGGAAGATGAATAATGACCAAGAGCACCAAGAAAAGACCTTGCCCATTGGCCTGTCCCGATGCATGAAGATATGATTACAGGAGAATTTCGAACACTGATTACACAACAACCACAAAAAATTATTTCTTCATCACAGGTATCATTTTAATCACTATTACGGCGCCAATATAGCCACATCTGTACTTTACAAAATCCAGCTGACAAGTTCTCTTTAACTACTGATAGTAAGAGCAGTTTAATTGCACATCTGCACTGTGAATTCTGTTTTTCCGTTCAGTTATAAGCACAAATCCCTTTGAGTTTATCATATCACATAAAAAATACTGCAGTATGCTACGCCATTTCTTTTGGTAAAAAACATTACAGAATCTGCAAAGGAGGATAAATAAGTTGTCCAATAGCGTCAGTGTAGAAGGACATCATGGTCAGAAGAATAGAAAGAATAAGGCGTAGAGGAAGACCAGCAACCAGATGGCTTGATACAATCGAAATAATCGCGGAGAAGGCCTGGTGAACCTATTTTGGCTTGCACATGATCGCTCTTCCTACAGAGCATTCATACAGCAAGTCGTCATAGCTCGAGATTGAGTCGAAGGCCATTAAATAATAAGTATGTATAGAAAATTTAAAGAGGACCTGAAACAAGGTCAGAAGTGGACAGTTTTTGCTTGTATTTAATTCATGCCGCTCTCTTGAGTAATCCATTCTTTTAATCTGCCAAATACTTCCATAGATATGAGCATTTTATTTAGGGTTTTTTTAAAGGATATTCCGAAGTGGGCAGTGCTCAGAGGGTAAAGCAGAACATCCTAAATAAAGGCCCCCCAGATAAGCCTGTTAAGTCTCGCCCCCTTTGTAAAGACCAAATAAATTAGCTGACAATAAAAAGGCCCATATCTCTGGAATTATAGTGGTAGTTAAAATTTCAGGGGAGCTGCAGGAGTAAAATAGGACCAATACGACAAAAAACTGGCAACTTTTGATCTGATGACAGGTCCTGTTTAAGAGCTCACACAGGATAGATTTGGCTGGTACATTGTAACTTATAGCCTTATATTAGGTGACGGCAAGAACTGTGCAGTATGAAGCGCAATTCTTACTATTAATATAACGATAAAGGCTCTTAATGATAATGTGAACAGCTTCAATTCTACAAAGCCCTCAATATTGTAGCTGCTAGTCTGCTCTCAGCCTAAGGGAAACTGTTCAGACAATGATAACATAATATGAAATTTTATAATATGATAACATAATATGAAATATTGAAGCAAATTTTAACAAAAATATTTAGTGTGGCAAGTCTAGTCTATACACAGTATATACTATACACAGCATGCAAGGAGACACTTCCGGGAAAATTATAAAATTAGGAGGATAATTTCCAACCCTAGTTGAGTTTACTATATTACTTTTATAACACTTGCACATATGGACTTTGAATACTGAAACTCCGTATGACAATATTAGGAATAAACATTGTGATACATTTTTGCATATTTGTAGATACAGAACCCGCAAGTTTAATTTGCAAATGCAAAATTATTATTAACCCATTACTTGCCTAATTAGAAATTTTCATTTTACGGATTTTTCAGAAAAGGGCGTCCCAATATTCAATTAAAAATGACAATGACATGATTTCCTATTTTGAAAACATTCATTTTACAAAACACAACACAAAAAATTGGACCCAATTATAAAATCTTAGTTGCTAGAAGCAAAAGATTAGGCGTCCCAAAAAAATGACATTGGTAGATAATGGGTTAAAAAGGGGAATGTAGCTTAAAAGTACAGCAACTGTAAGACATAATGCCATTATTCAACTTGGAAGGGACATTGTGGAGAGTTACTGGTCATTGTAAATTCTGCTTTAGGAAGTGACATAGTTCAAGTACTGTACATTGCAACAAAAATAGTGTTCTCCCTTTCTTACAACATTGGGGACTTTTAAAGGTTACTTATTAAACAACCATAACATCCTCATGTGCAAGTCTATAAATGACACAGGAACAACATGCAGTAAGGATGCTTTACCAGGTCCTACAGCAGGAATGGATATTTATCATATCAGGAAGGATTGCATGTTACAAAACACAGACAATACAAAGTCATCACATTGATGACAGTGACCGGTGTTATATGTAGGGGTCACAGTATGTTCCCCCCAGGATGCGCACGGAGGCATATTGAGGCCATGAGAGTGCATTGCAGTGACAGGCGTAGCTGTGGCTGCAATATGGACTAAATTGAGTATAGGTCTTGGACATGCTGGTTGTCCAAAGCAGATTTAAGGAAAGCCTGCTCTGGGCTTTTCGTGTTTTGAAACGGACTACAGGACGGTAGTGGTGAAGTCTGTTTAATTCCGGGCTGGGTTTTCCATGTAGCTGAAGGCCACAGATTCATTTTAAAAACCCTGCAGTATAGGGTTTGGGTGTGTCAAGTTCAGAGTGAGTGACAGTCTGGTGTTGGCAGCAGTACAGAGCAGGAGACTTTGCAAAGCTCCACCTGTGTGAGGCAACACAGGCCAGCGGAGCCAAACGGCTAAGGCAGATGAAAAGCCTGGCACCCACAGCACACACAGTGGTGTAGTCGCCCACTGCAACAGTCTCAAGAGGTGGACTGGCATGTTTAGTGACTGGAAACTGGAGAATATGGTTCCCGGCTGCGACCCGGAGGGTATCGTGTGCTGTGTAATGCTGTGAGTAAAAGACATTAACACGGTGGTGCAGTCGCCCACGGCAACAGGTCAGAGTTGGTCTGGTGTGTTTATTGACTGTAATCCAGAGGATATGTGCTGGGCTGCGATCCGGAGTATATCATGTACTGTGTAGTGCTGTGAGTAGGACATTAATGCTGTGAAGTAAATGCATTAAAGAGACTTTTGTTTTGAACTTTGCTGGGTCACTGCATAGTGTGCTACCGATGCACTACAGCAGGAACACCGATTACAGACTAAATAATTATAAGCTACCAAATAAGAAAAAAAAATTACAAAAATGGAGTGATGTCCAGTCTCAACTTTTCATATCAGTCCAAAGACTGAATAGAGAGGTGGCCACTTTCACAGAGAGGTCACTACCGAGCCTTGTTCTCCGCAACACAGGGAATCCCAGAGATTTTACCTCCAGCAATCACTCAGTTATCACTTATTTGGATAGCTGGAGATTATCTCTAACCTCTAATTGTAAATGTCATAGATTTCCACTACTGAATATAAAGACTATTACAAATAACTATACACTTCACTTCAGCTTATTTGGCTTGTTGTAAAAAAGTCATATTGTGGCTGTTTTGTAAGAAGTCATAAAAGGTTTTCTAAAAGAAGCGCAAGTCCTCTTACTGAACTTCTATTTACCTTCTATTTGATCCGGAAATGTTATCTGTCAAATTCTGTTGGAAATGAATATTCTGTCTCCTGTATTAAAAATCAATATCATTATGGCCTTTTTACATTTAGTGTGTAGGCCAATGTAATTCCCACATTTAAGCCACAATTGTCCATATGGCCATTGTCACAGACTTTTGGCCTTGAGGTATGGAATATAGTAGATTATGGTATTCTACCTCATGGAGACAATAAAACAAGTATATGCTAAATGTTTACTTCTTTTAAAACATCTAGAAGACTTTGGGTGATGGATTCCACTGTTTGGCACCCACCGCAGACACGCATTAAAACTTTTCATAAGTATCGGTTACACGGTTACCATTATTGCCCTCTGCTCCTCTTTGGTCAGACCTCATCTGGTATACTGCGTCCAGTTTTGGGCACCACGTTTTAATAAAGACATCAACAAACTGGGGCAAGTTCAGAGAAGAGCGACCAGAATGGTGACTGGTCTGAAAACCATGACCTATGAGGAACGGTTGCAGGATTTGGGAATGTTTAGCTTCCAAAAAAGAAGACTGAGAGGAGACTTAATAGCTGTCTACAAATATCTCAAGGGCTGTCACATTGTAGAGGGATCATCTTTATTCTCATTTACACAAGGAAAGACTAGAAGCAATGGGATGAAACTGAATGGGAGGAGACAGATTAGATATTAGAAAAAACTTTTTGACAGTTAGGGTGATCAATGAGTGGAACAGGCTGCCACGAGAGGTGGTGAGTTCTCCTTCAATGGAAGTCTTCAAACAGAGGCTGGACGTCGGCCCCCGGAAGAAGAACTGGCGAAACGCGCGTCTGGATGTACATCCAGACAAAGGCACACCACTCGGTAATATACTTACAATTATATTTATCTCTATTTGCATTACGGAACTCTGCTCCTATTGAGCTCCATTACACATGCAGGGGTTTTTCTTGCTTAGTGCTCTCTCCACTTAGGTCCTCTTCAGTCCAGGTGGCGTATGTGACGCTGTATGCAGGAGTTTATTGAGCCCTTAAGCCATTTCTATTAGAGGGGCTTTAGGAGTAGGATATAATATGCACTATTGTTGCCATTTGTGTTTTTTTCTGCCTCTGTCTGGATGATTTTGTTGCAATATGAGGTACTCTGGTGTTATGTTTTTTAAAAATTTATAAATAAAGAATTTTGACTTTTTTCATTCCTTGAGCCAACGTGTTATCTTTATACGTAGCTTTTTGTGGTATAGATTGTAGTACGGAATGTGACCAGGCTCTTTTGAGTTTTAGGTCGTTTTTGGATTAACATGTATATATATGTCTGTGACGATGCCTAGTACAAGAATTCATAACGATTTGGCTATAATGACACCTATTTAATGGATACATTATAAAAAAAAAACATGACATCAGTTGAATGGACACTATTGTAAAGTTTAGGTGACAATTTGCATTATTAGACTGTCACAGCTTCTGTTAAACTGATACGTCGAAATGGGAACTGAAGGGGCAGAAGGGATCAGTCGAGGGCTGCCATCTTTCAAGACTCAAATAAATGTCTGTAGCCCCCGATTCATCAAAGAGTTTTAGGCAGAATTCTGTCATAAAAGTATGAGATGTCGCAATTTTTGGGGAGTAATTCAAAGGGGAGCTAAAAAAAATGCAGTTTTTAGTGTTTTTGTTTGGTTGTTTATTTTTTTTTTTTTTTTTACACACCAGTCATGGTCAGCTCTATACTCATTTTGGAAAAGGAGCAAAGCTTTGCAAGCGGGGTATTGCTGAGTTTGGCCAACAAATTAATCATAACTACAAAAGAAATAGATTTCCGCACCTGACTGACGTACATTTCTCATAGTGTTGCCAGAAGCTTCATTAACGAAAACACTATTGTTGATTAATCAGGGCCAATGTGCCCCTCTTCAGCCCCAATTGAGAGACAGTCCACTGTTGAGCTATTATACCTTTATTTTGGTGCGCAGAGGGGTCTCAGCACTCAGAGCCCCACCAACCAAAACTTCTCGCACGTTCCTGTGACGTATCTAGAGTTTTTGTGAAAGTGCAGCTGTACTTTAAGAGGAAAAGTACTAGATATATTTTAGAGAAGTTCACGTAGAGGCTCACGAACATTTACTAGAAGTGAACATCATTTGCGTCTTGTAAATTTCACAACATGCGAGTTTAGGAAAGCTGAAAGTTGCAGCATTTACCGTATAGAAAAACCATCAGCCATTCATGAATTTTCCCGACAAAACAAAAATTACCAAAATGTATCAATCTGAAAAAAAAAAAAAAAAGAATTGTTTGTTCTCATCCTTTAAAAAAATTTTCACAGGACTGTCACACTAATGGAAACGGCAAGTTATGGGGAAGATTTACACACAAGCGGGTGGCAACTTCAGTTATGGGATCTTTGCTGGACAAAAACCAGTATGACTGAGTCTTGGGTGAGGTTTGTGTTATATGACAAAGAAAAGCAGCAATATACACAAAAAAAAACAAAAGAAAAAAAAAATAAAGTTTAACCAGCAATTTTAAAGTTCTTTTATTAAAACAAGTCAGTCTTCTAGGCATTAGAAACATGTGCTTAATACAAATTGCAGTAAAACAGGAACTAGATTTTACATCCTTATAGTCCCTATGACAGTAAATGGATGCTGTATTAACTAATGGTTAATTACTGGTGTCTATTAATTATTAATATGTGTCTGTTATAGGCCTAAGTTTCTTTTTAGTGTGACAAGTAGCACAGATGAAGAAATTGTTAATTGTTAACTTCTATGTCCACGATTAACGATGTGTATTATTACACCCACACTTAAGATAGCAGATTACACAAGCAATAATCACATGTATATTACATAATATTACATCCATTTTTCATATATGTGGAAAAAAAAAACTAAAAACTTGCATCTCCGAACCAAAGGACCAGAAAATACCGACAACTAGGGTTGTGGAGTCGGTAAGGCAAACCTCCAACTCTGACTCACAACTCTGACTCCACAGCTCTGCCTCACTACTGAGCATGTACATAAAGTGCAGCACAGATTCATTTACCCATGACTCCACAGCCCTGCCTCACTACTGAGCATGTATATAAAGTGCAGCACAGATTCATTTACCCATGACTCCACAGCCCTGCCTCACTACTGAGCATGTATATAAAGTGCAGCACAGATTCATCTTAACTAAAAGCCCAGATCCTTAGATTAGGAACAGAGCAGACATTTATAGGAATATAAATTTTGCCAAATTATTACGAACACATTTACAGCACATCCTGCATTGTATTACTGTACCCAATATATTAAATATTTTTATATTTTAGGAGTCGAAGTCGGTGCATTTTTTACCGAATCCACCAAAATGGAACCTGACTCCTCAGCACTGCTGACAACACATGGTTGACATCTGTGTGCAATTTTTTTTTTTCATAGGGCCATTGAAGTGTAACTTTATTTTTTTAATGACAATTAGTACAGCAAAAAACAATAGAAAACGTACATTTGACAAGTCACAGTAATTGAAATGGGTTCTTGATCTGTAAAAAGAACGGGTAGTACATGTACCAAGGAATACTGATGTGTGAAATCGGACTAAAAGGCATACTTAAAAATTTCTTATTTCTAATAAGACTGGTTTCCATACATCAGGAAACAGCACATAACAATTCAAAAATAATATAAACTGTTAGAAAACATGTAAAGTATACCTCTCACTCCAGCTGTTGTTGAGCAGGCTTTTAATTAGTATAATATTGAGGAACTATCTGTAGAACAGGTCAACAATATCTGACTGGTCGGGGTCCGACATCTAGCAGCCCCTCTGACCAGCTGTTACTAGCGTAAGCAGCCTGCAAACAGTGCATGGAGCAGGGCAAAACAGCACAGCGCTGTCACATTGTTTAGCGGCTGCTGATGGATACAATTAATCAGATAATTGGAGCTGATCTGCAGAAACTCCCCATAAGGAAAAGACCAGTTGAAATTCAAAGACATCGCAGGACATTGAGAGGAAGATAAGCTGGTGCCAGAGGAGTCTTGCAGCGCCTCTCTCCCAGAAGAATTTGAGGGGTAACGTTTCTCCTTGTGGAAAGTGACAAACCAAGTCTGGCATGTCAACAGGGCAGACAAAGTACGCCTGCGCCGGAGCGTCAAGAAGAGGACGTCATCGTAAGAAGATGGGAGGCCCCGCACCGGACCGCGACGCCTATCGGATTGGACCGCCCGCGTGTGTATAATCTAATCTCTTTTTCTCATCTTTCAGGATATATCGGGAGCTTATCTACAGCATTACAGAATGGGCTTAGCTCACCTTTGATTTTGGGGGTGACAGGTTCCCTTTAATTTAACATCACAAACATGCAGCCTGTGGGATTTATTGATATCTCATATTTCAGTTACCATATTGGCATTTATTACCTTTGCTCCTGAGCTGATTGTGCCGTTGTATTGCATACAAATAGCAAGTTTTCATATGCTGACTCTTCTATATTTTAGAACAACTCTGACTTTAATGAGTTTTGCAGTCATATTTTATGAAACTGGCTTAATTATACCCCTGGATACATACAGATGGCCCTGGAGCTTTCGAGGTCTGTAATAAAGGCCTTTCCCAATAAAATGAATTTCTTACTCGGTCTATAACCAAGGCTAAGAACAGGCAGAATATGTTCACTGACAATGGAGAGGCTACTGCACAAAACTACACAATAAAGACATGTATTGAATATATGATTTTGTGGTGACCAGCTGCAATGGCGGGGTATCTTACAGGTTTTGTGAGTGTGCAGAGGTAATTATGGATCTCGATTAGGCTACTGCTGGGGTTCTTTTTGTGTTATAACTTTGCAAGCAGGTGGCATATAATCCGGGTGCCTCTGTATATATGGTGCTCTGGCTATCACTTGGATTGATGTTATTCATTACTTAGCTACACCTCTGCTAGCAGGATGCATGCACAGAATCCGGGTGCCTTGGTACACATGGTGCACTGGCCATAAATAAGATTGATGTTCATTCATCATACAGATATAAATGACAGGCCTTTTTTTTAGCTTTTGCATATAGCTTTATTGGCACCGGAGCATAGTAGTTTACTCCTCAGCAACCTATCAGACCATAAATATACATTTTAGCCACAGGATATAAGTCATATGACTGTAATAGAAATGTTCTTTATATATTTTGTTTAATGCCATCATTGGCTATATATCTGCAACACTTTCAGTACCGGTTTTTGGATTGGAGGCATCTTGTTGTATTGTTATGTGTAAAAATACATTTTATTCTATTTAATGTTAATAAATTTTCAACTTTTTGAACGTAAACATTCTGTGGCCTTGTTAATATATCTGTTGAGCTTTTGATGTATTGATATAGTGAATGTGTTCTGGATTTCTCCTTTTTGGACCAATATGTATAAATGGTTTGTAAGAAGTATTGAGTTCCTTCTATCTGGTTCTTCCGTTCTCCTCTCCTCAGGTTGTAAAGTCACCGATGACGTGACTTGCTACAGCTCACCACTTGGGGCGTGAACAGAATAATGTTGGCGGTACACATTACATAGCTGTAGGCCAAATTATCGATAAGATGACCGTTATCTCCCCCAATATCCATCTGAGTGTTCATGTATTTTCATGGCATACCTAAGTCTCCTCAACAGGGCAGACAAAGTACGCACGTGCCGGAGCCGCAGCGTGAAGACAAAAAGAGGACGTCGTCATAAGAAGATGGGAGGTGCTGGACCGGACCGCAACACCCATCGGACCGCATCTTTCAGGATACTCAGAATGCTGTAGATAAGCCCCTGATGCTGGTGGGCTTAGCTCACCTTTGATTTTGGGGGGGACAGGTTCCCTTTAATGAAAATTAAGAGATCACTGCAAAATTTTCAGTTTGTCTGACTTTTCTCTTTATAGGTATATTTTTGGGTAAAATGTAAAATTGTTCTTTTATTTCAAACTGCTTTTGGTGACCTTATGCCACTCCTGGCACAAAAATGTAAGCAGTTCTTCTGCTTGATGGCTTGTGACTATCCATCTTCCTTGATTACATTCCAGAGGTTTTCAATGGGGTTCAGGTCTGGAAATTGGACTGGCCATGACAGGGTTTTGATGTGGTGGTCCTTCATCCACACCTTGATTGACCTGGCTGTGTGGCATGGCGCATTGTCCTACTGGAAAAAAACAGTCCTCAGGGTTGGGGAACATTGCCTGATCAGAAGGAATCAACTGATTTTCATGATAACCTTATATGCGGCTTGATTCATATGTCCTTCGCAAAGATTAACCTGCCCAGTTCTAGACTTGCTGAAACATCCCCAGATCATCACCGATCCTCCACCAAATTTCACAGTGGATGCAAGACACTGTGGCTTGTACACCTCTTCAGGTCTCTGTTTAACCATTAGATGACCAGGTCTTGGGCAAAGCTGAAAATTAGACTCAGAGAAGATTACCTTACTCCAGTCCTCTATGGTCCAATCCTTATGGTCTTTGGCAAACTTCAGCCCAGCTCTCCTTTGCTTCTCATTGATGAAAGGCTTTTTTTTCTAGTGTTACATGACTTGAATCCTGCCTCTAGGAGCCTGTTACAAACTGTTCTTGACGTGCACTTCACCCCAGATGCCATTTGCCTTTCGTTTTGAAGGTCACTTGATGTCATCCTGCGGTTGCTAAGTAACACTTGAATAAGATGACGGTCATCCCGGTCCACTGAGAGTCGTATTCGCCCTCTGCCTGTCTGTAGCTTTGTTGTCCCCAATGTCTGCTGCTTGACTTTGTTCTAATGGACTGACATCTTAGAAATTTTAAGTATGGAGGCAACATGACGCTCACTGTGTCCCTCTGCTAGTAAAGCCAGAATTGAGCCCTTCTTTTCCTCACTCAAGACTTTTCTTTTCAACTCTTTTGGCATGGTTAAAAGATATTTTTTCATTCCTATTACTTTTGGGATATTTCTAGCACATATTTGGCCATCCAGCTTGTCCTATTGCAAGAGGATTGTAAACACCACAGCAGTGTTTTTATACTTTCCTTTGTTAAATGAGATTTGGTTCAGGTGATCACCTGATCAGAAGTAGATTAAGTAGAATGAGGTGTACTCTGGTTGGAATTCAATTGACACCGGTATGGACCGGCTGTCAGACATGTAGAGAAGCTGATGTTTATAAAACTGGGCAATGGTCTCTTAATTTTTGCCAGAGCTGTATAATATTAATATATATATATATATATATATATATATATATATATATATATATATATATATATATATATATATATATATATTTATTTACAGTGGGGCAAAAAAGTATTTAGTCAGTCAGCAATAGTGCAAGTTCCACCACTTAAAAAGATGAGAGGAGTCTGTAATTTATATCATAGGTGGACCTCAACTATGGGAGACAAACTGAGAAAAAAAAATCCAGAAAATCACATTGTCTGTTTTTTTTAACAATTTATTTGCATATTATGGTGGAAAATAAGTATTTGGTCAGAAACAAAATTTCATCTCAATACTTTGTAATATATCCTTTGTTGGCAATGACAGAGGTCAAACGTTTTCTGTAAGTCTTCACAAGGTTGCCACACACTGTTGTTGGTATGTTGGCCCATTACTCCATGCAGATCTCCTCTAGAGCAGTGATGTTTTTGGCTTTTCGCTTGGCAACACGGACTTTCAACTCCCTCCAAAGGTTTTCTATAGGGTTGAGATCTGGAGACTGGCTAGGCCACTCCAGGACCTTGAAATGCTTCTTACGAAGCCACTCCTTCGTTGCCCTGGCGGTGTGCTTTGGATCATTGTCATGTTGAAAGACCCAGCCACGTTTCATCTTCAATGCCCTTGCTGATGGAAGGAGGTTTGCACTCAAAATCTCACGATACATGGCCCCATTCATTCTTTCATGTACCTGGATCAGTCGTCCTGGCCCCTTTGCAGAGAAACAGCCCCAAAGCATGATGTTTCCACCACCATGCTTTACAGTAGGTATGGTGTTTGATGGATGCAACTCAGTATTCTTTTTCCTCCAAACACGACAAGTTGTGTTTCTACCAAACAGTTCCAATTTGGTTTCATCAAACCATAGGACATTCTCCCAAAACTCCTCTGGATCATCCAAATGCTCTCTAGCAAACTTCAGACGGGCACGGACATGTACTGGCTTAAGCAGTGGGACACGTCTGGCACTGCAGGATCTGAGTCCATGGTGGCGTAGTGTGTTACTTATGGTAGGCCTTGTTACATTGGTCCCAGCTCTCTGCAGTTCATTCACTAGGTCCCCCCGTGTGGTTCTGGGAATTTTGCTCACCGTTCTTGTGATCATTCTGACCCCACGGGGTGGGATTTTGCGTGGAGCCCCAGATCGAGGGAGATTATCAGTGGTCTTGCATGTCTTCCATTTTCTAATTATTGCTCCCACTGTTGATTTCTTCACTCCAAGCTGGTTGGCTATTGCAGATTCAGTCTTCCCAGCCTGGTGCAGGGCTACAATTTTGTTTCTGGTGTCCTTTGACAGCTCTTTGGTCTTCACCATAGTGGAGTTTGGAGTCAGACTGTTTGAGGGTGTGCACAGGTGTCTTTTTATACTGATAACAAGTTTAAACAGGTGCCATTACTACAGGTAATGAGTGGAGGAAAGAGGAGACTCCTAAAGAAGAAGTTACAGGTCTGTGAGAGCCAGAAATCTTGATTGTTTGTTTCTGACCAAATACTTATTTTCCACCATAATATGCAAATAAAATGTTAAAAAAACAGACAATGTGATTTTCTGGATTTTTTTTTCTCAGTTTGTCTCCCATAGTTGAGGTCTACCTATGATGTAAATTACAGACGCCTCTCATCTTTTTAAGTGGTGGAACTTGCACTATTGCTGATAGATATATATATATATATATATATATATATATATATATATATATATATATATATATATATATATATATATATATATATATACATACATACATACATACATATATACACACACACACACACATCCATACAGTCATGGCCAAAAGTATTGACACCCCTGCAATTCTGTCAGATAAGACTCATTTTCTTCCTGAAAGTGATTGCAAATACAAATTATTTGGTATTATCTTCATTTAATTTGTCTTAAATGAAAAAACACAAAAGAGAATAAAGCAAAAAGTAAAACATTGATCATTTCACACAAAACTCCAAAAATGGGCCAGACAAAAGTATTGGCACCCTCAGCCTAATACTTGGTTGCACAACCTTTAGCCAAAATAACGGCGACCAACCGCTCACAGTAACCATCAATGAGTTTCTTACAATGCTCTGCTGGAATTTTACACCATTCTTCTTTGGAAAACTGCTCCAGGTCCCTGATATTTGAAGGGTGCCTTCTCCTAACTGCCATTTTTTAGATCTCTCCATGGGTGTTCTATGGGATTCAGGTCTGGACTCATTGCTGGCCACCTTAGAGGTCTCCAGTGCTTTCTCTCAAACCATTTTCTAGTGCTTTTTGAAGTGTGTTTTGGGTCATTGTCCTGCTGGAAGACCCATGACCTCTGAGGGAGACCCAACTTTCTCACACTGGGCCCTACATTATGCTGCAAAATTTGTTGGTAGTCTTCAGACTTCATAATGCCATGCACACAGTCCAGTGCCAGAGGCAGCAAAGCAACCCCAAAACATCAGGGAACCTCCGCCATGTTTGACTGTAGGGACCGTGTTCTTTTCTTCGAATGCCTCTTTTTTTCTCCTGTAAACTCTATGTTGATGCCTTTGCCCAAAAAGCTCTACTTTTGTCTCATCTGACCAGAGAACATTCTTCCAAAACGTTTTAGGCTTTTTCAGGTAAGTTTTGGCAAACTCCAGCCTGGCTTTTTTATGTCTCGGGGTAAGAAGTGGGGTCTTCCTGGGTCTCCTACCATAAAGTCCCTTTTCATTCAGATGCCGATGGATAGTACGGGTTGACACTGTTGTTAGTCGAGGTTCTTTATCCAACATCCGCACAATCTTGCGTTGAAATCTCTTGTCAATTTTTCTTTTCCGTCCACATCTAGGGAGGTTAGCCACAGTGCCATGGGCTTTAAACTTCTTGATGACACTGCGCACGGTAGACACAGGAACATTCAGGTCTTTGGAGATGGACTTGTAGCCTTGAGATTGCTCATGCTTCCTCACAATTTGGTTTCTCAAGTCCTCAGACAGTTCTTTGGTCTTCTTTCTTTTCTCCATGCTCAATGTCGTACACACAAGGACACAGGACAGAGGTTGAGTCAACTGTAATCCATGTCAACTGGCTGCAAGTGTGATTTAGTTATTGCCAACACCTGTTAGGTGCCACAGGTAAGTTACAGGTGCTGTTAATTACACAAATTAGAGAAGCATCACATGATTTTTCGAAAAGTGCCAATAATTTTGTCCACCCCCTTTTTTATGTTTGGTGTGGAATTATATCCAATTTGGCTTTAGGACAATTCTTTTTGTGTTTTTTCATTTAAGACAAATTAAATGAAGATAATACCAAATAATTTGTGTTTGCAATCATTTTCAGGAAGAAAATGAGTATTATCTGACAGAATTGCAGGGGTGTCAATACTTTTGGCCATGACTGTACATACACACACATACACACACACCTCATGAGTAAAATTCAAGGATTACTGATATTGTGAGCCTTTTAACATGTCATAGCCATAAATGCAACACATAGACCTACAGTCCTGCTCACCATTATTGGTGCCCCTTCATTTTTTTTTTCATAGACTGTACAATATCTTCAGAAATACATGGAAATGTACCAAAGTTATATCCTCAGGATTTTTTAATTAGTGGTTCAAAGAAATTCAACAATAAAACATTGTTTTTCAACTTACATGTTGCAATTTCAAAGAAGAAACAGAATAAACAGCATGTGCAGCAATAAATGCATCCCTAATACTTGAACACCCTTTGGCATTGATGACAGCCTCCAATCGTTTCTTGTATCCTTTATAAAAAAAAATTCTTGTTCAACCATTCATGTTTACTTTTGGATGTGTGCTATGGGTCATTGGCTTGTTGGAGAACCCATGATCTTTGACTCGAACCAAGTTTTCTTTCACTGGGTAAGACATTTCGCTCTAAAATCCCTTGATAATTCTCAGATTTCATGATTTTTGTGATACGGTCAAGACCCCCAGTACCAGATGCAGCAAAACAATTCCACAGCATTATGCATCCTCCCCCATGCTTAACTGTTGGTATGGTGTTATTTTCCTTTTAAGTTTAATTGAGCCATCTGTAAATAAACTGTTGCTTTGCATTGTGAAAAAGCCTTATTTTTGCTCAATCTGTAAACAGAACATTTTCCTAAAAGGATTGTGGTTTGTCAAGGTACTCTATGGCAAAGAGAGGTCTTTTCTTCAGGAATGGTTTCTTCCCTGGCCTTCTCCCATAAAGCTCTGCTTGGTTTAGTGTGCAGCATATGATACTTGTTGAAACCATGACCCCAGACTGTTCAGCCTTCAGGTCTTTGGATGTTTGACATGGTGGTTTTTTCACCAATCGGTACAACCTTCGAAGACATCTCTTGTCAATTTTCCTCTTTCCCTGCGTCCAAGGTGGTTGTTGACAGTTCCATGCTTGACAAATTTCTTAATAACATTGCGCACTGTTGAAACTGGGATAACCTTATACCGTTAGGAAGTCTTGTGTTTTCTAATAAAAGTAGATCTGATGTGCTCAGACAGCTCCTTTGTCTCCACCATTGTGACAAAGGAACAGTCAAAATTTGTTTCCATACTACAGTGGGTACGGAAAGTATTCAGACCCCTTTAAACTTTTCACTCTGTTTCATTGCAGCCATTTGATAAATTCAAAAAAGTTCATTTTTTTATGTACACTCTGCACCCCATCTTGACTGAATAAAAACAGAAATGTAGAAATTTTTGCAAATGTAATAAAAAAGAAAAACTGAAATATCACATGGTCATAAGTATTCAGACCTTTTGCTCAGACACTCATATTTAAGTTACATGCTGTCCATTTCCTTGTGATCCTCCTTGAGATGGTTCTACTCCTTCATTGGAGTCCAGCTGTGTTTAATTAAACTGATAGGACTTGATTTGGAAAGACACACACCTGTCTATATAAGACCTCGCAGCTCACAGTGCATGTCAGACCAAATGAAAATCAGGAGGTCAAAGGAACTGGCCAAGGAGCTCAGAGACAAAATTGTGACAAGGCATAGATCTGGCCAAGGTTACAACAGAATTTCTGCAGTACTCAAAGTTCCTAAGAGCACAGTGGCCTCCATAATTCTTAAAATGGAAGAAGTTTGGGACCACCGGACGTCTTCCTAGACCTGGCCATCCAGCCAAACTGAGCAAACGTGGGAGAAGAGCCTTGATGAGAGAGGTAAAGAAGGAACCCAAGATCATGGTAGCTGAGATCCAGAGATGCAGTAGGGAGATGAAAGAGAGAAAGTTCCACAAACTCAACTATCACTGCAGTCCCCCCACAAGTCAGGCTTTTATGGCAGAGTGGCCTGACAGAAGCCTCTCCTCAGTGCAAGACATATGAAAGCCCGCATAGAGTTTGCTAAAAAACACATGAAGGACTCCCAAACTATGAGAAATAAGATTCTCTGGTCTGAGACGAAGATAGAACTTTTTGGTGATAATTCTAAGCGGTATGTGTGGAGAAAACCAGGCATTGCTCATCACCTGCCCAAAACAATCCCAACAGTGAAACATGATGGTGGCAGCATCATGTTATGGGTGTGTTTTTCAGCTGCAGGGATAGGACGACTGGTTGTCAACCTCTTCCATGGTGCTCTGGACCTCAGACTTGGCTGAAGGTTCACCTTCCAACAAGACAATGACCCTAAGCACACAGCTAAAATAACAAAGGAGTGGCTGCAGAACTGTGACCATTCTTGACTGGCCAAGACAGAGACCTGACCTAAACCCAATTGAGCATCTCTGGAGAGACCTGAAAATGGCTGTCCACCAACATTCACCATCCAACCTGACGGAACTGGAGAGGATCTGCAAGGAAGATTGGCTGAGGATCCTCAAATCCAGGTGTGAAAAACTTGCTGCATCATTCCCAAGAAGACTCATGGCTGTACTAGATCAAAAGCGTGTATCTACTTAATACTGAGCAAAGGGTCTGAATACTTATGACCATGTGATATTTCAGTTTTTCTTTCTTAATAAATTTGCAAAAATTACTACATTTGTTATTTTCAGTCAAGATGGGGTGCAGAGTGTACATTAACGAGGAATAAAATGAACTTTTTTGAATTCACCAAATGGCTGCAATGAAACAAAGAGTGAAAAATTTAAAGGGGTCTGAATACTTTCGGTACCCACTGTAATTTAATGTAAAGGGTGCCAATACCAGTGTCACAGCAAGGGGTCATCTCATGTTTGTTTGAGCTTCTAGTTTCTTGAGCTTCTCATACGTATAAAGAAGTTGATGAAACTCTCATAGTAGAAACTGAAACATTGACCAAATCAGTTTTTTTTTTCTTTTTGGGTTTCAGAAAATTAATTGATGTTTGCATGAGCCCTAAAAGATTAATAGCTAGGACTAGTAAACAATAAAGGGAAGCACCAACACAACTGACAACATCTATGTTGACATTCTCCAACCTGTGGCATGTCTGTATAATTCAGAACCAGCCTTTAAAGAATGGATCCTCCAAATATGTGAGCTAAATGATGACGCGAGTCAGATCAAACGTTGATGGCTTGTCTTAAGCCTAGACCATTGACTTAAAAAGAACTAGATAGTATAAAAGTCTTATACACATCCCAGTTAGGAAAATTGCTAAGAAGGACCCAGCACTTACATGTTAGCATTCCATGGTTGGGCAGTTCATTTGTCTGAGCAGCATATAATTATAATAATAATAACTTTACTAATATAGCGCCATATTCTGCAGCGCTTTACAGACATAATCATTGCTGTCACCGATGGGGCTCACAATCTACATTCCCTATCAGTATGTCTTTGGAGTGTGGGAGGAAACCCACACAAACATGGTGGAGAACATACAAACTCCTTGCAGATGTTGTCATTGTTGGGATTTGAACCCAGGACTCCAGCTAACCACTGAGCCACAGTGTTGTCCATGTTTTAATCTCGGATTCATTGAACAGGTCCAAGAAGGTCCCAGACGCTTTCAATGTACAAAGTTATTAATAGTAAATTCTGCACATTATAAGTGGCATAGATCAAAATATTTATTCCGATTGCTAAATTTGAAGACCTTTTGGTGATAATATTACATTATCCCTGTAATGTAAATCTGTGGTCAGTTGCAGCTTCCTTTGGTGATGGCAGGGGTTTTGAAGCAGGACCTCACAGATTGATGGGCAGGCAGAAACTTACAGTAACTCATTGTAAATTATTTTTTTCCCTAAATCAATAGAACACATGATAATAAGAAACTGATAATATATGATCAGATAAATCCACTTTATTCTCATTCTGGACTGATCTTTCATTCTCAAATTTTTCATTCTTTACTCACTGAATACAGATTTTTCCTGTGAATTAAGACTTTTCCATTACTGGATAGGAAATGGCAGTTGGTGCTCAAAGTTCTATGGAGAGAGGAGCTAGGAGTAGTCACAGGCGTTCTGCTGCAAGTTCTTCTGAGATCATAAGGGTGTGTTTCCACGGTCAGGAAATGTTGCGTGTTTGACGCTCCGTAAAGCCGCAGCGCCAAACACGCAGCGTCCAGATGTTACAGCATATTGGAGAGGATTTCATGAAATCGAGTCTCCATTATGCATTAAAAGACGCAGGCGGCAGACCCATGTAAACATACGGCTTGTCTGTTTCAGTGCGGCGATGCTCTGTCGTAAAACTGCATCTAAAGATTAGTCACATGCGTAGTAACTGCATAAAAGCAGATTACTACGCATGTCTACTAATTTACATACGGGCTTACCTGTCCCGCCGCCGGAAATCCGCATCCACGGCAGTTTTTGCGATAACTTCGCTTAGCGTGAGAACTGCCGTGCACGTGACCGGTATCTCCGGTCACTAGGCTGATTCTCACGGTTAGCTGATCAGTGTAGGTGATTGCTGGAGAGCTATCTCCAGCGCTCATCTACAAGCTCTGCTATGTCTGGATGTCAGGCATCCAAATATAGCAGAGCTGGACTCGTCATGGGATACTCATTATTAAATGGACTACGTCGGACTCATGGAGTATACTGTTGGTTTATTTTTTTCTTTTCCAGGAGAACAAGGGCGTCGCAGGAATGAGCGTACAATAAAGATATCAAAACTGTGTGGCGTTTTATTTCATTAAAATATTTTATTCTGCATGTGTTTTATTAACCCTTTCACTACTATAGAATTAGTAATGGTAGGTATCTTATTGACGTCTCTCCATTACTAAGCCGGCTTAATGTCCCCTACAAGGGTGACATTAACCCCTTATTACCCCATATGCCGGCACTACAGGGCAGTGGGAAGGCAGAGGCTAAGTGCCGGAATTGGCGCATCTCACAGATTTCTGGGGCAGCTGGGAGCTGGTATTTGTAGCCGGGGGGGGGGGGGGGAGGCAATATCCATGGTGCCTTCCTAGGCTATGAATATTAGCCTGCAGCTGTTTGCGTAGCCTGTCTAAAAATTATAGGGGGACCCCACATCATTTTTTGGGGGCATCCCCCTATTTTTATAGCCAGTAAAGGGAAAATATACAGCTGCGGGCTGATACTCATAGCCTGGGAAGCACCATAGGTATTAACCCCTTTAGGCTACAAACATCAGTCCCCCAGTCGCTGGCTTTCCCTCTCTAGCACAGAAAATTGTGCGGGAGCCCACGCCATTTTTTTCTCCAAATTTTTAAAAAAATTAAACAGATATTGCGTTTAAGGATGGGGTCACATTTGCGAGAAACTCACACAAGTCTCTCGCCTCAATGCCTGGCACTGTCGCCGCCGCCACTTGGGACCAGAGCATTCAGCTGCACAGAAATACATGCAGCCGCACACTCCGGTCACGAGTGCCAGTAACAGTGCCGGGTATTGAGACGAGAGACTCGTGTGAGTTTCTTCCAAGTGTGACCCCGGCCTAACGCCGCAGATTTTGTGTGTGTGTGTTTTAATTTAAGGCTGGGATCACACATGCAAGAAACTCAGACGAGTCTCGCATCTTAATACCTGGCACTGCCACCGGCACTCGGGAGTGGAGCGTGCGGCTGCATAGAAATACATGCAGCTGCATGCTCTGCTCCAAAGAGCCGGGTACTAAGGTGCCAGACTCGTCAGAGTTTCTCGCATGTGTGATCCCGACCTATCTCTTTAAGCATAATAAAATGTTAATAAACATCGAGCTTGGTATTAACTATCGTATCCATCTTTTGATCGCATCCATCTATTGTATCCATATATCTATATATCGCATATCTATTATCTATCGAGATATCTATATCTAGATAGATATATTTATAGATAGATACAGCACAGACAAAAAGTTTGGACAAAAGGTTTGGACACACCTAATATAAAGATTTTTCAGCATTTTTATGACTATGAAAATTGTACATTCACACTGAAGGCATCAAAACTATGAATTAACATATGTGGAATTATATACTTAACAAAAAAGTGTGAAACAACTGAAATTATGGCTTATATTCTAGGTTCTTCAAAGTAGCCACCTTTTGCTTTGATGACTGCTTTGCACACTCTTGGCATTCTCTTGATGAGCTTCAAGAGGTAGTCTCCGGGAATGGTTTTCACTTCACAGATGTGCCCTGTCAGGCTTAACCCCTTTCTGACCTCGGACGGGATAGTACGTCCGAGGTCAGATCCCCTGCTTTGATGCGGGCTCCGGCGGTGAGCCCGCATCAAAACAGGGACATGTCAGCTGTTTTGAACAGCTGACATGTGCCCGTTATAGGCGCGAGCAGAATCGAGATCTGCCCGCGCCTATTAACTAGTTAAATGCCGCTGTCAAACGCAGACAGCAGCATTTAACTACTGCTTCCGGCCGGGCGGCCGGAAATAACTTCATCGCCGACCCCCATCACATGATTGGGGGTCGGCGATGCTTCAGAATTGTAACCATAGAGGTCCTTGAGACCTCTATGGTTACTGATCGCCGGCAGCTGTGAGCGCCACCCTGTGGTCGGCGCTCACAGCACACCTGATTTTCAGCTACATAGCAGCGAACAGCAGATCGCTGCTATGTAGCAGAGGCGATCGTGCTGTGCCTGCTTCTAGCCTCCCATGGAGGCTATTGAAGCATGGCAAAAGTAAAAAAAAAAAAGTTAAAAAAAAAATGTGAAAAAAAATATAAAAGTTTAAATCACCCCCCTTTCGCCCCAATCAAAATAAATCAATAAAAAAAATATCAAATCTACGCATATTTGGTATCGCCACGCTCAGAATCGCCCGATCTATCAACTAAAAAAAAGCATTAACCTGATCGTTAAACAGCGTAGTGAGAAAAAATTCGAAACGCCAGAATTACTTTTTTTTTGGTCGCTGCGACATTGCATTAAAATGCAATAACGGGCGATCACAAGAACGTATCTGCACCAAAATGTTATCATTAAAAACGTCATCTCGGCACGCAAAAAATAAGCCCTCAACCGACCCCAGATCATGAAAAATGGAGACGCTACGGGTATCAGAAAATGGCGCATTTTTTTTTTATAGCAAAGTTTGGAATTTTTTTTCACCACTTAGGTAAAAAATAACCTAGTCATGTTAGGCGTGTATGAATTTGTACTGACCTGGAGAATCATAATGTCAGGTCAGTTTTAGTATTTAGTGAACCTAGCAAAAAAGCCAAGTAAAAAACAAGTGTGGGATTGCACTTTTTTTGCAATTTCACCACACTTGGAATTTTTTTCCCGTTTTCTAGTACACGACATGCTAAAACCAATGATGTCGTTCAAAAGTACAACTCGTCACGAAAAAAATAAGCCCTCACTTGGCCAAATTGACGGAAAACTAAAAAAGTTATGGCTCTGGGAAAGAGAGGAGTGAAAAACGAACACGGAAAAACGAAAAATCCCAAGGTCATGAAGGGGTTAATAAGTGGGATTTCTTGCCTTATAAATGGGGTTGGAACCATCAGTTGTGTTGTGCAGAATTCTGGTGGATACACAGCTGATAGTCCTACTGAATAGACTGTTAGAATTTGTATTATGGCAAGAAAAAAGCAGCTAAGTAAAGAAAAACGAGTGGCCATCATTAATTTAAGAAATGAAGGTCAGTCCGAAAAATTGGGAAAACTTTGAAAGTGTCCCCAAGTGCAGTGGCAAAAACCATCAAGCACTACAAAGAAACTGGCTCACATGAGGACCGCCCCAGGAAAGGAAGACCAAGAGTCACCTCTGCTTCTGAGGATAAATTTATCCGAGTCACCAGCCTCAGAAATCGCAGGTTAATGGCAGCTCAGATTAGAGACCAGGTCAATGCCACACAGAGTTCTAGCAGCAGACACATCTCTACAACAACTGTTAAGAGGAGACTTTGTGCAGAAGGCTTTCATGGTAAAATAGCTGCTAGGAAACCACTGCTAAGGACAGGCAACAAGCAGAAGAGACTTGTTTGGGCTAAAGAACACAAGGAATGGACATTAGACCAGTGGAAATCTGTGCTTTGCTCTGATGAGTTCAAATTTGAGATCTTTGGTTCCAACCACCATGTCTTTGTGCGACGCAGAAAATGTGAAAGGATGGATTCTACATGCCTGGTTCCCACCGTGAAGCATGGAGGAGGAGGTGTGAGGGTGCTTTGCTGGTGACACTGTTGGGGAGTTGTTCAAAATTGAAGGCATACTGGACCAGCATGGCTACCACAGCATCTTGCAGCGGCATGCTATTCCATCCGGTTTGCGTTTAGTTGGACCATCATTTATTTTTCAACAGGACAATGACCCCAAACACACCTCCAGGCTGTGTAAGGGCTATTTCACCAAGAAGGAGAGTGATGGGGTGCTACACCAGATGACCTGGCCTCCACAATCACCAGACCTGAACCCAATCGAGATGGTTTGGGGTGAGCAGGACCGCAGAGTGAAGGCAAAAGGGCCAACAAGTGCTAAACATCTCTGGGAACTCATTCAAGATTGTTGGAAGACCATTCCCGGTGACTACCTCTTGAAGCTCATCAAGAGAATGCCAAGAGTGTGCAAAGCAGTTATCAAAGCAAAAGGTGGCTACTTTGAAGAACCTAGAATATAAGACATATTTTCAGTTGTTTCACACTTTTTTGTTAAGTATATAATTCCACATGTATCAATTCATAGTTTTGATGCCTTCAGTGTGAATGTACAATTTTCATAGTCATGAAAATACAGAAAAATCTTTAAATGAGAAGGTGTGTCCTAACTTTTGGTCTGTACTGTATATCGGTAGATAATAGATAGATACTGTTAGAATCTGTTTAGTTGTTGACTATCCGCCATTTTCTTGTGGAGTTCTGGCTGCTGGTCTTTTTCCTCTGGTGTGGGTTCGTCTTGGGTCAGGTGTTTGTTTCACTCTTTATTAACCAGCACCTGCCTCCTAGTCCTTGCTGGACAACAGTGTTTATAATAAAAATAATAAATTTGTTTTTATATAGCGCTAACATATTCCGCAGCGCTTTACAGACATTATCATCGCTGTCCCCAATGCGGCTCACAATCTAAATTCCCTCTCAGTATGTCTTTGGAATGTGGGAGGAAACCGGACTACTCGGAGGAAACCCACGCAAACACGGAGAGAACATACAAACTCTTTGCAGATGTTGTCCTTGGTTGGATTTGAACCCAGGACTCCAGCACTACATCTGCTTGAGCTCTAGCTTGGTGCTTTGCTTTGTCTTTTGTTTGTGTTATCTGTGCAGTGCTGGTACCTCTGGTTCTGCTAGCCTTAGTTTCTGTTTTCTATTGGTTTCTGCAGCCTTCTCTTTATTTTCTATTAGGAGGTGACCCGTTTTTGTACCCAGTCCTTAGTTCTTTTAGGGAACCCCTTCCCCTTATCTATAGGTCTTCGCTGAGTTTAGACTAGGATCGTCGGTGGGTCTATTCTCAAGGAATGGGTCGCCCACTCCATCGTTGGGTTTCAGCCTAGTCATAGTGCAGTTTTCCCCCCTTCTACCTTAGTCCTGTGTTGCAGATCCATAACAGATACGATAGATGTATCTATCTATCATATCATCTATCATATCTATCTGTCTAAACATTATTCTTCAATGGAGTATGTAAATGAAGAGGTTTGACAAGAAATGACATCACAATTTTTTTTTGTACATCTTTATCTAGCTTACAAAAACACACAAATCCGCATGAAAAAAACGCATGAAAAACCCAGGTGACCTGCCAGTGACCTCAGGTGCAGATTTTACCAGCGTCAAATCCTGAGCAAATCCAAATGCAATCCTGACCGTGGAAACATACCCTAAATGCACTTTAAATTAAACTGTCCTAGTAGTGGACAACCCCTTCTTAAAGTAAATATTCGGCCCTGATAAAAAAATAAAGCATATACTCGCCTCCCGTGCCGATGCAGTTCCCACAGTGTCGGCACTCGCTGTGATCCGGTGTTGTGACACGTGACGCCAGTGCCCAGTCAGCACTGGCGTCACTGTCTCCGCCTTTGCACGAACTAAACATGAAGAGGAAGCCAGGGCTAAAGCTCATTCCGGACTTCCTCTTCATGTTCAGTTTGTTCGAAGGTGGAGGCAGTGATGCCAGCACTGATTGGGTGCCGGGCCTCACGTGTGACAACACCGCATCACAGCCCTGGGACCACGAGTGCCAACATTGCGGGAACGGAGCCTGCATGGGAGGGGAGTATAAGCTTTATTATTTTTCGGGGCCGAATATTTAGCTTAGGAAGGGGTTGTCCTAGTAGTGGACAACCTCTTTCAAAGGGGCACGGCCCCCAAAAGAGGCCTACATGAAACGCGCGTAGGGCTGGCAGTCAGGAGACATCATGGTGACCGACATGGGAAAGAATCAATCCTGAATTTTTCATTATACTATTTGCCTCTTAAAAGCATTGTACAATACATTGTACAACATTGTACAATATGGCACAATAGCCACAAGAACTTGATCCCACCGGTCATATACTTGTTACTAGTGGTGTTCTCTTGACTATTTTTGTCCTGTGTCCTTCGCATTGAAATTTACCTATATAATTTTTTTTGTATTGACGTATTTTATTGACTATTTTGCTGCTTATATTATGTTTGTGTACCAATAAAAATATTCTTGTATATATCCTTATGACAGATCTTATGACTCCAATATTTCGAATTTTCCACACCCTTTAAAACGGTCGTACTAAGTTTTGAAATTATCCCCTTTCCATGAGATAAAGGATAATTTCCTGTTCACTGGGCATTCCCACTACTGGGATCCCTATGTACATGTGCATGTAACGTAGTGTGAGTGTATACGCTTAACTACTGCCGCCTTCTCTGCTTTTCTTCTCAGTGACATCACCGCTCTACAGATCCTCGGGGTCATGCTGCGCTCTATGTGACCTGTAAATGGCTTTTATAATGCAAGTTTATGGAGCGCCAGAACGAGATTCCATAGGCTTTCATTGTACAAGAGACTTCCGGCTCAGAGAGAGCATAGAGTGAACGGGAGAGTCTGATCTGCGGTGACATCACTGATAAGAGGAGAGGAACAACGCTGGATTCCGGAGAAGACGGAGGTAGGGAAGTATATTAAACTCATACACTTTACATTACATGCACATATACATACACTAATGAAAAAAAAAATCATGGGAGTGCTTCTTTAAGAATAATGGAGGGAAGGTGTGCATGATCGACCACTGCCCTATTCACATGGAACCCTTCAAAGCTCCAGTTCTCAGAATTGGTCAAACCCCCTGGAATTGGAAAGTCATCCTCTATCCAATAGGAGATAACTTCTAAATTTGGTACACGGGGAACCTGTCATTTATATGAATGAGTAAGCCTTAGTATGACCCAAAACCACTGCTCCAGCATGGAAAAATTGCATTTTCAAGCCGGGCCTGAAGGTGCTTTGGGGCGTGACGATGCACTTCCAGCTCCTTAGCCTCATGCTGTATTTCCTACCTAGCAGCACCCTACCTTGGCTGATCAACAGGCGAATGGTGTGTACCAGGCCTGTCAATGCCATTTCTTAGCTGTTGGAGAAATTCTTTGAGATCATAAAAGGATTGACTAGCTTATCTTTTAAGCACAATCAGATTTATGATTTGGGGGTAAAAGTTTCTGACAAGTTACTTTTAAGTAGATGTTAGGCCAACAGAAAAAGCCAAAAAGGTTGGTCACATAAGGGATTTTTATTTTTAAATAATGTTCGTTATTCACAGTAAATTCTCTGCTGTGAATATGTTATATACATTATTTATATTCGTATTATATCATGCGCTAATAAAAATATTGAGAAATATCAATGTTCTTCTATTGATGCTGCCATGTTTGACCATGCATGGTTTCAGGCTTGCCCCCAGGCCTGATTCTACTGGAGACCAGGGGGCTTTTGTTTTTTTGTTTTTCACAATTTCATGGGTTCAGCAGAAAACAGTTTCTTTTCTTCAGCTGTGGCCTACAGTTAAGGCTTTGGATAGTAAATAGTCAATCATTCATATCTTTATGATCCTGATAAGAAAGTGTGGGGACATGAGAAGTCAAAGCTCTGGACAAAGGCTTCATTACATACAAGCAATGTCTATGGCAAAATGCATGCGATTACGTACATTTACATTTCCTCTAGATTTAGCCAACATGTAAATACTCCAATATAACAGCAACTGTACGTCAACTTTTAACACCTTAACGACCGCCGATACGCCTTTTAACGGCGGCAGTTAAGGGTACTTAAATCACAGCGCCGTAAATTAACGGTGCTGTGGAAAAAGTAAATAGCGCCCCCCAGAGTCCGATTTTCTCCGGGGTCTCAGCTGCCGGGGGTAGCCGAGACCCCAAAGAACATGATCGGGGTCGGTTTTACCGACCCCTGTTTTGCGGTCGCCGGTAATTAACTGTTTACCGGTGATCGCAAAAAAAAAAAAAAAAGTGGTGTGTAATTCTCTGTTCTCTGATGTGATCACACATCAGAGGACAGAGAAATAGGGGGATTCGGGGGACCCTATTATACTTACCAGTGTCCCTGGGTCCTCCTGGGTCCTCTCCTGCCCGTCGGCGTCTTCTTTGGGAAACAAAATGGTGGGCGCATGCGCAGTGCGCCCGCCATCTGTCGCCATCTGCCAGCCGGCAGGAGAAAGCAGTTGGGGCTAAAATTAGGGTTAGGGCTAAATTTAGGGTTAGGGTTGGGGCAAATTATAGGGTTAGGCTTCTTTCACACTTGCGTCGGCCCGACATACCAACGCACGTTGTGAAAATTGTGCACAACGTGGGCAGCGGATGCAGTTTTTCAACGCATCCGCTGCTCAATCTATGTCCTGGGGAGGAGGGGGCGGAGTTACGGCTATGCATGTGCGGTCGGAAATGGCGGACGCGGCGTACAAAAAAACGTTACATTGAACGATTTTTTTGTGCCGACGGTCCGCCAAAACACAACTGATCCAGTGCACGTCGTGATCCGTCGGCAATACAAGTCTATGGGCAAAAAACGCATCCTACGGGCACATTTGCAGGATCCGTTTTTTGTCCAAAACGACGGATTGCGACGGATGCCAAATGACGTAAGTGTGAAAGTAGCCTTAGGGTTAGGGTTGGGGCTAAAGTTAGGGTTATACTTGGGATTAGGGTTAGGTTTGAAGTTAGGGTTGAGAATAGGATTAGGGGTGTGTTGGATTTAGGGTTTTAATTAGGGTTGTGTGTTATGACCTGGTGGTAAGGACAATAATGGACCTGGTGGTTAAGAGCACACGGAACGACCTGATAGTTACAAATAATATAGGACGAGCTCTGAGACGTGGGAACTCTGCTGACCGCAATCCCTAATCCTATCACACACACTAGAAATAGCCGTGGATTGCTCCTAACGCTCCCTATGCAAATCGACACAGCCTAAGGAACTAGCTAGCCCTGAAGATAGAAAAATAAGCCTACCTTGCCTCAGAGAAATTCCCCAAAGGAAAAGGCAGCCCCCACATATAATGACTGTGAGTAAAGATGAAAATACAAACACAGAGATGAAATAGATTTAGCAAAGTGAGGCCCGACTTACTGAACAGACTGAGGATAGGAAAGGTAACTTTGCGGTCAGCACAAAAAACTACAAAAAGACCACGCAGAGGGCGCAAAAGACACTCCGCACCGACTCACGGTGCGGAGGCGCTCCCTCTGCGTCCCAGAGCTTCCAGCAAGCAAGACAAAAATCAAAATAGCAAGCTGGACAGAAAAATAGCAAACAGAGAAAAACAAGCAGGAACTTAGCTTCTGCTGGGAAGACAGGTCACAAGAACGATCCAGGAGTGAACTAGACCAATACTGGAACATTGACAGGTGGCATGGAGCAAAGATCTAAGTGGAGTTAAATAGAGCAGCCAGCTAACAAATTAACCTCGTCACCTGTGGAAGGAAACTCAGAAGCCGCAGCCCCATGGACAGAACCAGCCGAAGTACCATTCATGACCACAGGAGGGAGCTTGACAACAGAATTCACAACAGTTATGGTTAGGGTTGACATTAGGGTTGTTTTGGGGTAAGGGTTGTGATTATCATTAGGGTTGTGATTAGGATTATGGATCGGGTTGGGATTAGGGTTAGGGGTGTGTTGGGGTTAGGGTTGGAGTTAGAATTGGGGGGGTTTCCACTGTTTAGGTACATCAGGGGGGTCTCCAAACACGACAGCCAATTTTGCCCTCAAAAAGTCAAATGGTGCTCCCTCCCTTCTGAGCTCTGCCGTGCGCCCAAACAGTGGGTTACCCCCACATATGGGGCATCAGCGTACTCGGGATAAACTGGATAACAACTTTAGTGGTCCAATTTCTCCTGTTATCCTTGTAAAAATAAAAACTTGGGGGCTACAAAATCTTTTTTGTGGAAAAAAAAAAATCTTTTATTTTCACGACTCTGCATTCTAAACTTCTGTGAAGCACTTGGGCATTGAAAGTTCTCACCACACATCTAGATAAGTTCCTTGGGAGGTCTAGTTTCCAAAATGGGGTCACTTGTGGGGGGTTACTACAGTTTAGGTACATCAGGGGTTCACCAAACGCGACATGGCGTCCAATCTCAATTCCAGCCAATTGAAAAAGTAAAACGGCACGCCTTCTCTTCCTAGCTCTGCGGTGCGCCCAAACAGTGGTTTACCCCCACATATGGGGTATCGACGTACTCAGGAGAAATTGCACAACAACTTTTGTGGTCTAATTTCTCCTGTTACCCTTGTGAAAATAAAAATTTTGGGGCAAAAGGATCATTTTTGTAGAAAAAAAATTTGATTTTTTATTTTCACAGCTCTACGTTATAAACTTCTGTGAAGCACTTGGGGGGGTTCAAAGTGCTCACCACACATCTAGATAAGTTCCTTAAGGGGTCTAGTTTCCAAAATGATGTCACTTATGGGGGGGTTTCCACTGTTTAGGCACATCAGGGGCTCTCTAAACGTGACATGGCGTCCGATCTCAATTCCAGGAAATTCTGCATTGAAAAAGTCAAACGGCGCTCCTTCACTTCCAAGCTCTGCGGTGCGCCCAAAAAGTGGTTTACCCCCACATATGGGGTATTGACGTGTTCAGGAGATATTGCATAACAAAATTTATGGTTACATTTCTGTTTTTACACATGTGAAAATAAAAAAAATGGTTCTGAATTAAGATGTTTGCAAAAAAAAGTTAAATGTTCATTTTTTCCTTCCACATTGTTTCAGTTCCTGTGAAGCACGTAAAGGGTTAATAAACTTCTTGAATGTGGTTTTGAGCACCTTGAGGGGTGCAGTTTTTAGAATGGTGTCACACTTGGTTATTTTCTATCATATAGACCCCTCAAAATGACTTTAAATGTGATGTGGTCCCTAAAAAAAAAGGTGTTGTAAAAATGAGAAATTGCTGGTCAACTTTTAACCCTTATAACTCCCTAACAAAAAAAAATTTTGTTTCTAAAATTGTGCTGATGTAAAGTAGACATGTGGGAAATGTTATTTATTAACTATTCTTTGTGACACATCTCTCTGTTTTAAGGACATAAAAATACAAAGTTTGAAAATTGCAAAATTTTAAAAATTTTCGCCATATTTCCGTTTTTTTCATAAATAATCGCAAGTAATATTGAAGAAATGTTACCACTAACATGAAGTACAATATGTCACAATAAAACAATCTCAGAATCAGCGGGATCCGTTAAAGCGTTCCAGAGTTATAACCTCATAAAGTGACAGTGGTCAGAATTGTAAAAATTGGCTCGGTCATTAAGTACCAAATTGGCTCTGTCACTAAGGGGTTAATGACTAGTGTAACAAACATGGAGAACTCAGTGAGCACCAAACACATGCATTTTTTTTATTAATAGATCTGAAAAATGACCTTTAACAACTGGATAATCAACTTGCTTATATGACAGCACATGCAAATCCAGAGGAAAGGTTTCCTATGGTAAAGGAATATGGATAAGACGCCATAAACAGTCACATTTCCATGTCATGTCATAGTCATAACTGCATAGTGATTGAAATGTACTTACGGTAATTAGTTATTAACCCTAACATAATAGGTGCCAGGTTTTATAAGCTTCTAACAAAAAAAAAAGAAACAGGTGGCTGGATGTCGCATAAACTATTCCAGCAAAGATTCTTTACTTCTCCTTTTCACAGAAAGTCATACATTAATGCTAAACCTTCACAATCAGAGATATTTACATGTGAACGTCAAGATAATCCGGTCCACAAAAGTGGGACAAGTGTCAGGCGATTTTCTTGCGAGTACAATGCGATGATTGTCACCTAGCAACCGAATTACATCAGACCTTAATTCTCTATGCCATTTACACATAATTTTCAAAGGAATAATATATATATATATATATATATATATATATATATATATATATATATATATATATATATATATACCGTATATACGCACACACACACACACACACACAATACAGACCAAAAGTTTGCACACACCTTCTCATTTAAAGATTTTTCTGTATTTTCATGACTATGAAAAAGTGTGAAACAACTGAAAATATGTCTTATATTCTAGGTTCTTCAAAGTAGCCACCTTTTGTACTACGTCACTGGGCAATATACTACGTAACTGGGCAATATACTACGTGGCTGGGCAATATACTACGTGAGTGGGCAATATACTACGTGGCTGGGCAATATGCTACGTGGCTGGGCAATATACTACGTGACTGGGCAATATACTACGTGACTGGGCAATATACTACGTGGCTGGGCAATATACTACGTGGCTGGGCAATATACTACGTGGCTGGGCAATATACTACGTGGCTGGGCAATATACTACGTGGCTGGGCAATATACTACGTGAGTGGGCAATATACTACGTGGCTGGGCAATATGCTACGTGGATGGGCAATATACTACGTGACTGGGCAATATACTACGTGACTGGGCAATATACTACGTGACTGGGCAATATACTACGTGACTGGGCAATATACTACGTGACTGGGCAATATACTACGTGACTGGGCAATATACTACGTGACTGGGCAATATACTACGTGACTGGGCAATATACTACGTGACTGGGCAATATACTACGTGACTGGGCAATATACTACGTGGCTGGGCAATATACTACGTGGCTGGGCAATATACTACGTGGCTGGGCAATATACTACGTCACTGGGCAATATACTACGTGGCTGGGCAATATACTACGTGGCTGGGCAATATACTACGTGAGTGGGCAATATACTACGTGGCTGGGCAATATGCTACGTGGATGGGCAATATACTACGTGACTGGGCAATATACTACGTGACTGGGCAATATACTACGTGAGTGGGCAATATACTACGTAACTGGGCAATATACTACGTGGCTGGGCAATATACTACGTGAGTGGGCAATATACTACGTGAGTGGGCAATATGCTACGTGGATGGGCAATATACTACGTGACTGGGCAATATACTACGTGACTGGGCAATATACTACGTGACTGGGCAATATACTACGTGTCTGGGCAATATACTACGTGACTGGGCAATATACTACGTGACTGGGCAATATACTACGTGACTGGGCAATATACTACGTGTCTGGGCAATATACTACGTGACTGGGCAATATACTACGTGGCTGGGCAATTCGTGACTGGGCAAAATACTACGTGGCTGGGCAATATACTACGTGGACATGCATATTCTAGAATACCCGATGCGTTAGAATCGGGCCACCATCTAGTTTAGTAATAAAATACATGTACAGTAAGCGGCATGCGCATATTTATATCTATCTATTCTATGTATATATCTATTCTGTCTATTTTATTTTGTCGGGTCACGCTGTGATTTTACTGTACGCGGCAGATGAAATGACCGTTTCCAAGAACATAGGTCTGTAAAAATCAGATGGCACTCGCATGGTCTGAGTGACGTGTGATTTTTTTTATCACATCCATTGTCTTGCATTAGCATCAGCCCAATCTGAGCAGAGGAAAAAAATAAATAAAATATTGCAGATGAGCAGGGACTCATAGATTGGTTAGAGTGTGCAATCCAATTTTTTATCCGATTCCTCCAGTCTGTTTTTCTGGCAAATGAGTATGAGCCTTTACACACAATGACAATCACACTTATTTCCAGGTTATAATGATCCCTTATTGTTGCCAGGTTATAATCATTGCTATGCTAAACCCTGGTCAAAACACATCCAGTAGAGAGAGTGCATGTTCACAATTAACCCCTTCACCATCTTGGGATTTTCAGTTTTTGCCTTTTCGTTTTTCAGTCCCCTTCGTCCTTGAACCATAATGTTTTTTTTTAAATATGGACGTTTTTTTGCGGAACTAGTTGTACTTTTGAATGAAACAATTGCTTTTTCTTTACAGTGAACTGGAAAGTGGGAACAAAAATTCTAAGTGCAGTAAAACTGCAAATAAAGTGCAATTACACAATTGTTTTTCTTTCTTTTTTTCACCATGATCACTAAATACTAAAACTGACCTGGCAATATGATTTGCAGGCACCAACATGTATAGGGTATTTTTTATTTAAGTGGTGAAAAAAAATCCAAAGTTTGTTAAAATATAATAAAGGCACCATTTTCCGAGACCCGTAGCATCTCATTTTTTCGGGGCTTATTCTTTGCGTGTTGACCTGATGTTTTTTTTTTACCATTTTGGGGTAGATTCAGTCTTTTGATTGCTTGCTATTGCAATGTTGCAGCAACCAAAAAAAAAACCCCCACATAATTCTGGTGTTTTGAATTTTCTCTCTCATTACACTGTTTATCGATCGGATTAATTATTTTTATATTTTGATAGATATTGCCGCATTCAGAAACGCCCTATCAAATAAGCGTATTTTTCATTTTATTTTGAATAGGGCAAAAAGGAGGTGATTTGAACTTCTATATTTTTATAACATTTTTTTTTCCACTTGCTTCAATAGACTCCTTAAAAGACTTGATGCCGCGATAGTCTGATTGCCATCAGTCCTGCTATGTGTAGCAGAAATGATCATCTGCTATGAACGCTGGCCCGTGGCGCTCATAGCAGATCAGCAATGACAGGCATGGGGTCTCCTCCAGACCCCCGGTTGTCATGCGAACCCATAGATCGCGATTCCACCCGCGGCTGTTAGGGGCACATGAGAGCTGATTTTTGTCAGCTGTCATGCACCTGAAGAGATGCAGGCTCAGCACCGGAGCCTGCATCAAACAGGGAGAGGTGACCTATGACGTACCCATACGTCATAGGTCGTGAAGTGGTTAAATAGTATTACATTTTAGAAATAAATATGACATAGCTTGTAGATACATTGTATTACTTTTCCATGGACTTTGTACTCCAGAGATGCACAGGTTTTTGTTTTTTTTCTACAAACGGTCAACAAGCAGATCCCTAACAGTTTGTCTGAGAACTATCTAGTGTATGGTCGCCTTCACATGTATTTCACGGTATGTGTTCAGGCCGCAGCTGCCTAGACCAGCTGAGGGTCTCTTGACTCAAACTAACTGCATCATACCTGCCTATGAGGCTGCTAAGTGGAGTCAAGATGTCGGCAGTCACAAAGTGCGACATGTGAAGCTGACTGTACACATCAGATCGCTATTAGGGATGATCGAATAGCGTCGGATAAATGCTTATCCAACTAGCTATAGTGCTTCCTGAATAGCTGCATCGGGAACCCGGATACCTGGAGCGCTGCCGATAGTCAGCTGTCCGGAGCTGTGGCTGCTTGTGTCGGGGCTGTGTGACAGGCACAACGAACAGACTCTCCATGCACATACAAAGCCCGTTTGACTGACAGCCATCTTTCCTAAATCTGCCATACACATTCCCAAAAAAGGAGTAAACCTGTGGATTTTCCCAAGATGCTAATCACTAATGAAGATCCAAGATTCGTCTGTGTGTCCGCCTCTAGTAGGCATATACACTCAAAAATTATGCATGTCCGAGCACACATTCGTTTTGTTGGCACTACTGTAGTCTACGGCCCCGTCGGTGCATAGTCCAAATTCTGTTTTGTGGAGGGCAATTGGACACAAGCCCTGACGGGACCCATGAACGTGGAGAGAAGGACAATGTGAAATCACCCTTATTCCCATCTCACTCATAGTATAGGTGGTAACTTGCTGATTGGTGTGGTAGGGTCCCCGAGACGGTAGACCCCTACCGATCTGAACTATCGTAATGGAACAATGGCAGGACATGAGCACCACCACTCTATTTTTCAATGGGACTGCTGGAAAAAGTTGAACCCTGCCATCACATATCTCTGGTGGCGCCACAGAAAAGGAGTGAAGCGTGGTGCACTTACACAGCCAGTGAGAAGGGGCTCATTCCCGGGATTGGTGGAGTCTCAGCGTTCGGCCATCATGGATCAGTTTGTTATAATCCATGCATTAAATAAGTGGGAATAACCCTTTAGGTTTTCCATAGATTACTGTACAATGTCGGTGATTTTACACTTGATTTTCAGCATACAAAACAGCAGACATTGAGCCAGCGAGGAATGCTGGGAGATTGCAGCTCTGAAGCCTGCGGACATGTGACAGTCTACAACTCAAAGCGCTAAAAAATAAGTAATACACTCACAAAGTTACTCAACTTTGCACTTTCAGCAATATGAACCACAAACCCTGCCAAGCATGTAAAATAACAAAGCCAACTGTTGTTCTCCCTCCGGGGCGCAGTCGTCCACACTAGTGATGAGCGAGTACTCGTTGCTCTGGTGACCTCCAAGTATTTGTTAGTGCTCGGAGATTTAGTTTTCATCAGCTGAATGATTTACAGCTAGTAGCCAGCCTGAGTACATGTGGGGGGTAATCAAGCAGAGCTAGTAGCTGTAAATCATTCAGCTGATGAAAACTAAATCTCTGAGCGGTCACAAATACTCGGAGGACCCCCGAGCAACGACTACACTCGCTCATCACTAGTCCAGACCTCTGCTCCAATCTGACTCTTTCGGCAGCAGTGGTGATGTCGTTATGTTAACAAAGCACATCACCGCTGCAGCCAATCACTGGCTCTGCCAATGTAGACAGAACAAGCTGCTGAGCTCAGTGATTGGCTGCAGTGGTAATCTGTTCTGTCAACATGATATCCCCAAGCCAAAACACTGAGGCCAGAGCAGGTGCAGGATTGGCGGAGGCGGACATCGGCCAGCTTTGTTGCTTTACCCTGGAAACCCTTTTAATGTAGATTATTGTGTCAACTATAAAATTAACACAAACCTGAAATGATGGCGTCTACAAGCCCTTGTGGCACTTTCTTATAAGGCTCACGGTGTCCCACAGATCCAGGCCACGGGGGTCCGCGCCGGACCTACAATATGCCGGTGATCACATATGGGAGCGGCTGCAGAAGGTGGGCATTACAGGACAAATTCATCAAATATCACAAATGTCCAATAATGTAATTCCACAAATACAATAAAACACTTCAATAGTGCACAAGGCGGAGGGCAGTAGTGCATGGGCACAGAGGGAGGAGGGCAGCAGATAGGGGTAGTAGTACTTGTGACTCCAGCTGTGGCTCATCACTCCCATCCAGACTGATTGCGGCAGCTCAGGGCTGGGGGACGCACTCACCTACGCGTCCTCCCCGGGCACCAGAGGGTCCGTATCCGCCAGGTGACCGCACCGCTCCGGAGCAGACGTGGACGCTGCGCCCGGCTGCAGCCGCTCTCTATGAGGAACTTCGCTCAGTTACTCGGGAGGTTTTTTTCTCTTTACTTCCTGGTGTGAAGCGGAATTTGCATAACGGGCAAGAGGCACCGGGAGGTTCCCGACACCGGGGAAACATGGTGAGGGGCCCGGTCACCGGCAGCACTGGGCAGGCTGAAATGTCGCACGTGTTCTGTCCCAATTCATGAGGGTGGTACTAACACCTGTGACATTGGGGACAAGGACTATCAGCAGGTTTCCCAGAGGAAGACACTCCAGGACATGGCGGCGGGTTTGTCCTCAAGCAACTCTTTTATTTCTTTGATCATTTCCTGAGTTCTCGTTTGACGGTTTTGACCACCAGCGAGGATTTTGAGTGGTTTTCCTACATTTTTTTTTAATGCAGTTTTTGCCCAGATGCCACACTGTGCGCTGTGGTGATTCTCCGGGGCTGGGAGCGGGGGGCACATGACCACAAGTATGTGACTTACATACATGTGCTGACTAGGTGGGTGCTGCTTCTCTCAATGCAAGTGTATAAAGCGAGGTCGGAAGCGGTACGTGACCGCAGCATGTATATTAGGCTACGTTCACATTTGCTTTGTTGAGCGCAGCGTCGTCGACGCAACCAACAACGCAAAACACAACGCTGCGTTTTTTGACGCATGCGTTGCCATAAACTAGTAATGGTCTTGAATTTTGTCGCAGTGAAAACGCTACAAGTAGCATCTTCCACGCCCTGTCTGGTGCGTCAAATTGACGCATGCGTCATAAAACGCAATACAACGCATACCGGCGCATGTCCATGCGCCCCCCATGTTAAAGATAGGGGCGCATGACGTATGCGTCGACGACGCTGCGCCCAACAACGCAAATGTGAACGTAGCCTTATCACATACTTGTGGTCACGTGCCCCCCGTTCCAGCCCCGGAGAATCCCCACATTGCACGTGCTGTGAGGAGTCACCGAGAGCAGCCACGGATTTGTACCCTCAGGCCGGACAGCCCCATTAAGGGCTCATTCACACGTCCGTATTCTGCATCTTTGGAACTTACAGATAAAAACTTTAGCACATGTTCTGTGTTTTGGAGACGCTCCTGGTTCTGGCCTACAAATACTGATGTGTGACTGAAGCCCAATAGTGTAGCGTGACTGCCGCAGCTGGCGGAGCCGCCACAAGAATAACAGCAGTACCGCCTGCTAAGCCGCCTCTGAAAAATGACCGCCACTTTCCAGAACAAGTTCGCCTGGTGAAACTCTGAGGCCGGTTTCACACGTTAGTGGCTCCGGTACGTGTGGAGACAGTTTCCTCACGTACCGGAGACACTGACACACGTAGACCCATTAAAATCAATGTGCTTCTGCAGATGTCAGTGATTTTTCGCGGACCGTGTGTCCGTGTGCAAAACACAGAGACATATCAGTGTTCGTGGGAGCGCATGGATCACACGGACCCATTAAAGTCAATGGATCCGTGTAAACACGTACCGCACACGGATGCTGTCCGTGTGCGTTTTTCCTGTCATAGGGTTAAAATTGTAAAAATTATTGCAATAAACGGACATATGTACAGCAAACGGACAGCACACGGACCCTAAAACGTACTCACGGACATCACACGGATCCCACACGGATGGCCTGCGTGAGCACACGGACACGGATAACTCCGATACCGTTTTCTCCGGTATCGGAATTATCTGGACGTGTGAGACTGGCCTGAGAGAGCGCCGGTAACTAAATGAGGCCGTGCGCACATACTCTTATTTGCTCTTTTTTAGTTGTAGTTGGTCTTATTGACTCCTTTTATAAACTATACGGAGTCTTTAGAGTGGGAAAAACGGTCAGCTCGCTTCATTTAACCACTGGCAGTTAAAAAGGCGAAAAAAAAAAAAAAAAAAGGAACATCAAGTCATTTTTCCATAGGAACGCATATGTTCATTCTTCTGAGCATTTAGGTGAGTTTCAGAGTGGACCCAACTGAAAAAACTTTGTGCACATACCCTAAGGCAGGGGTGTCAAACTGCATTCCTCGAGGGCCGCAAACCATGCGTGTTTTCAAGATTTCCTTAGCATTGCACAAGGTGCTGCAATCATTATGTGTGTAGGTGATTAAATTATCACCTGTGCAGTACAAGGAAATCCTGATAACATGACCTGTTTGCAGCCCTGGAGGAATGCAGTTTGACACCCCTGCCCTAAGGCTATATGCAAACGACATCTTTGCTCCCATGGTCTTTTTCATGAAGCGGCTTTAGGCTATGTGCACACGCTGCGGATTTTGCTGTGAATCTGCAGCGGTTTTGACGCTGTGGATCTGCAGCTGTTTTCCATGAGTTTACAGTACCATGTAAACCTATGGAAAACAAAATCCGCACTGCACATGCAGAAAAAAATGCGCGGAAACGCTGTGTTTATTCCGCAGCATGTCAATTGTGCGGATTCCGCTGCGATTTACACCTGCTCCATAATAGGAATCCGCAGGTGGAATCCGCACAAAAACTGCGGTAAATCCACACATTTACAAAAACAGGTGTGGAAAAATCTGCAGACATCCAACCTACATGTGCACATACCCTAAGGCCGGTTTCACACGTCAGTGGCTCCGGTACGTGAGGTGACAGTTTCCTCACGTACCGGAGACACTGACTCACGTAGACACATTAAAATCAATGTGTCTCTGCACATGTCAGCGTGTTTTCACGGACCGTGTGCCCTATGGGAGGTGGAGCCGCATATTCATCACTGTAATGGGCAGCACCACGTGACCGCTCATACAGGAGAAGCTGCGGTGAGGAGAAGAAGCAGCGAGGGAGCCGGGTAAGTATTTTATTAACAGTGGGTGGGCGCACAGGGGGTGGGAGGGGGTTGGGACAGGGATCTTTTTTTTAAACACCCAAAAAAAAAGAAGATTTTTCATATCTTCTCTCCAGCGAACGCTGCTGGAGAGAAGAAATGAATGGCGGCTTCAGCACCAGATGCAGGGGACAGCGCTTAACTGTAGCGCTGTCTCCTGCACAGTGCGTGTGGTACCCAGTCGGCACACGGGCAGCACACGGATGCCGCACGTGTGCCACACTGATGTGCCACGTGAGCACACAGACACACGTACACGGATAATTCCAGTACCGATTTTTCCGGTACCAGAATTATCTGGACGTGTGAGACTGGCCTAAGGCTGTGTGCACATGATGCGGATTTAATGCGGATCCGCAGCGATTTTTTTTTTTCCCACGCAGAAACGCTGCAGATCCGCAAAGTGATTTACAGTACAATGTAAATCAATAGAGAAAAAAAATGCTGTGCTAATGGTGCAGAAAATTCCGCTTAAAAAATGCCGCGGATCAAAAGAAGTAGCATGTCAACTCTTTTGTGCGGATCTGCAGCGTTTCTGAACCCTTCCATTATAGAAATCCGCAGTGGTAAAAAATGCATCAAATCTGCACAAAATCCGCATCAAAAACGCACAAAATCCGCATAAAAACGCATTAAATCTGCACCTGCGTTTTCTGCCAGGAGATGCGGAATTTGTGCAGAAAATTCTGCACCCCAGTCCGCAACGTGTGCACATAGCCTTACAGGTTGTTTTCCTTTGTTTGTTTTTTTTCACCACATTATAATATTGGGTGGGCTCCTAGCAGAGAATGAACATGTTACTTCTTTTAACTGCTCAAGGGTTCAGAAGTGACATAAGATGGAACATGAGGAAAACAAAAAAGTCATTTTGAAAATGGCGCCCCAGGACGCCTGCGCAGTAGCAGCTATCGGTGTGTATAGGGAGCTGATAGCTGCTGTTACGCAGGTGCCATCTTGCTGGAGTAGAAAAAAATGTCCTCCACCAAGATGGCGCCGCCCGTTGAATATACTGTTGTCAGTCAGTAAATAAGGGAACATTCATCTTAAGGTGTGACACGCATACCCTACCAGTGCAGTTAAAGGGACACTGTCACCTGGATTTGGAGGGAACAATCTTCAGCCATAGGGGCGGGGTTTTGGGGTGTTTGATTCACCCTTTCCTTACCCGCAGGCTGCATGCTAGCTGCAATATTGGATTGAAGTTCATTCTCTGTCCTCCATAGTACACGCCTGCGCAAGGCAATCTTCCCTTGTGCAGGCATGTACTACGGAGGACAGAGAATGAACTTCAATATTGCAGCCAGCATGCAGCCAGCGGGTAAGGAAAGGGTGAATCAAAAACCCCGCCTCCATGGCTGAAGATTGTTCCCTCCAAATGCAGGTGACAGTGTCCCTTTAAACTCATCTCTTCATGTATAAATCATGGACGTAGTTGGAGTCAGACCTGCACCAAATATTTATGGCTTGTCCAGAAGATTTTCCATCAAGAAAACAATATCTGCAATTGTGTGACTTCTGATTTACATGGTGACAAAAGAGGGAAGAGGTGCAGTAGAACTTATGCAGAGAATATGAAGATAATTAGGAGAAATGTGTCACCTCTATGAGAGGTAACTCCGAAATATACCATGTATCTGTAGATTATTGTAGTCATTCTAAAATTATCTATTTTATATATTCTTCTAAGAAAACAAATATGGAATACATGGAAAATACCTATGATGAGCACTGAACGGATGGAAGTCGTGGCCTACAATGCCGGAAGGAGAGGAAGGAAGGCGTAGTAAACAGGGATGAGTCATTGATCAAAATGAAATGTAAAGGAAAAGAAGTCACCATGGCAATTTGAAAACACAATCCCAAGTGCATTTTTGGGAGACAAAATAGCTGGAACTTGCAATGCCTTATATTATAAGAGAATGTGCTTCAAATTAATTAAATATGGATTGAGGTCTAAGGGGTAAGGTTTCTCCTTATGGAGAGTGACTTACCAGCTCTGGCTAGTCAAGGTAAGGAGGCTTATTCACCGTGTAATGCTCCTCTGGGAAATATAATATGCAAATTGCCTCTTCAGAGAGAAAAAGAGGACTTGAACTCTATAGCGCCACCTGTTGGAAGTAGCGATCCTACAAGTCACAATCAACCCTTTAACGAGTCTTGCAATATGACTTAGGATAAGAGCCAAATCAGTATCTCAATTCGCAGACACGGTGTTTTGGGCTGTTGGCCCTCGTCTGTGCGAAGCATGAGAACTAATTTGGCTAGGTGACAGGCTCTGGATTGCGAATTGAGATACTATTAAATATGGATTAAAATTACCAAAACCATTTTTTTTTAACTTTAATTATGTCGCTCGAGCGGCATGTCGTTGGCATCCAGTTACTGGTCAAATTGGCGAGTTACCCTTACTTGTGTCACCATTTACTGGCTGCTGTAAACATATGCCAAGACTAGTGTGGAACTAGGGAATCGCTGGTGCGAGAACAGTGGGGGATGTGAAAAGTACAGCTGTATCTCTGCTGCATCAGAAGGAATGTGAAAGTGGAGATGGACCCGGTACTGGCAAGTATTTGTGATTAAACTTTGTTAGTACATTTTATTTATTGATAATAAATATTTTTCTGTCCCTTGACAACCTCTTAGGCTACATCCCACAATGAGCTTCTGTTGACTTTTTGATGTTGCAGAATTTATGCATCTAGTATTTAAATTGGGTTACTTGCAATTTTTTAACATGCGTTTTCATCACGGTTTTGACGCTTTGGTTTTTGTCTCTTGTTGGAGTGTCACGCTTTAAATATAGTAAAGCTGCTTTTGTTTTTTATATTTCCCGGTATTTGGCTTACTTAAAAACTTTATTAACATACTTAGGTGTGTATTACATGCGTCTTTTATGCATTTCCTCCGCTGAAAAGCACTAAAAACGTATGTGCATTTCTTACCTTTAAAATTTCCGTACCTAATTTAAGTCTATGGAGAAATTCTGCACAGAAAACTCAGCGTATCCGCAAGAGAAATTACGGAATTGAAACAGGAACCACAGGTCAGTTTAACCTGTGTTAAAAATTAGCACAGTGGTCAGGAGATTTCTATAAATCTCATCCACTTTGCAGGAAATGTAAGATGCTGTGCTTTTGACAAAAAGCACCAAAAGCTCATCATGAGAACATAGTTATAAGAGGGTTATTCCCAGTTTAAAATAAATCATAGCTTGCTGATCAGTGAGGGTCCCACCAGTAGGGTTGCCTTATTAATTTTTGTATTTTTCTGGACAGCTTATGGAAAAAAAATAGACAGCCAATGTTTTGTATGGACTCATTGGAAAAAAAGAATAAATAATTGTAAATGTAAGAAATATGTATCTACAGCTCATATTTCTCATATGACAACATCACCTGCATTTACCGAGAACTGTAAAATGATAATTATACTCATAATAAGCTATACAAGTTTTTCCAGCTTAAAAAAATTCAAGGACAAATGTTTTTGGAACAGGGGGAAAAAAACCCTTTTTTACAAAATGTTCAGGAATTGCTGGACGATTGGTGACCCCGTCTGATCCTGAGAATGGAGCTCTGTGGAGCCTCATCTGAATGGAAAGGAGGAAGAGTATGCACTCCACCTCTACAATAATTCTCTATGGGGCTACCGGAAAAAGCAGGGTGCTGTATTTGACAGTATCCACCAGTGACAAAGAGAATGAATAGATCAGTGGGTGCATATCCGCTCCATTCAGACAGGACTCTGTAGTGCCCCATTCTCGGGATTGGTGGAGGTTATAGAGATCGGACCCCCACTGATCAGCAAGTTATCACATCATATGGCTAGGTGATAACTTCTAAAGATGTCACTAACTCTTTATGCATAGAGTCCCTTTGTTCTGAAAATTGTTTGCAGTTTAAGTTAATAGACATCACCCACGTGCGTACAGGATTTCTGCCATTTGCTGTCGTACATAGCAGAAAAAAATAGTAATAGATATACAGTTCTCAAATCTTTGTGCTGGAGTAAGGGTTTCACTTCGTATTGATAAGATTAAAAAGTACTCGGCACCCAAAATTCAAAAGAATATATAACTTTTTACTATTTGTACGGCAATCCCCCAAAATGTGATGTTTCTGCCCTATCAAAAGGTCTTTTTTCAAATTTGGATTGTGGAGAATGTAATCACCTCTGTGTAAAAGCAGCGCGATGAAAGGCAGAAATCACGAGGTGCTATGTGCTCGTATATAATCATATCAGAAAAAATGTTATGAAGAGGAAAAGATTACAGAACTACCTGATGTCAACTTATGTTGGCCACAAGGATTACCTCGGCATACAATTACTAAAAGCTCAAAAAAGTACACTTGTCTACTTGTGGGGAGGTTTTCCCAGCGCATATGCTGATGACAAGCATTGTCCTTGCACCTCAGTTTACATATATATTAGCATTGTATCAACATACGAATGATTCGGTGATAAAATCAATAAACTGCATATATATTAGGCAAACTGCAGATGTCCTGTAGTTACTGCAGACACGTACAGCAAACTTAAGGAAAGTTATTCTCCATATGGCAAAATGGAGGAATCAGAGACCTTGTTTTCAGGAGATAGATGTCACATCCTCATGGGATAATTGCTGCTGACGTACAAGTCACAATATAAGACACAATAGAGTTAGAATTGCAGGAAATGCACAGAAAAACAAGTGCATGAAGCACAGAAACAGGAGTAAAGGAAATGTCTGGGAATCTTCGACAATGCAATGGCAATAAAATGTTATGAAAATACCAATGTGTTATAAATAGGTACCAACCAATGCAATAAAATATACAGATTTATTACCTCACTGTACACCCACTGTGTGAGATATTGGCGTAATTTCAATGTTAGCACACCTTTTTGCTTGATAGATTTTTTGATAATCACATCATTTTTCCCTGGAAAGATAGGAAAATGCCATACTGAACTGTGCTGGATGCCTAAAAGCATTATAATATGCAAATTGCCTCTTCAGAGAAAAAGAGGACTTAAACTCTATAGCGCCACCTGTTGGAAGTAGCGATCCTACAAGTCACAATCAACCCTTTAAAGGGAACCTCTCACCCCCCAAAATCGAAGGTGAGCTAAGCCAACCAGCATCAGGGGCTTATCTACAGCATTCTGTAATGCTGTAGATAAGCCCTCGATGTATTGTAAAAGATGAGAAAAGGAGGTTAGATTATACTCACCCAGGGGCGGTCTCATCCGATGGGCGTCACGGTCCGGTCCGGGGCCTCCTATCTTCTTATGATGACGTCCTCTGCTTGTATTCACGCTGCGGCTCCGGCGCAGGCGTACTTTGTCTGCAGGGCAGAACAAAGTACAGCAGTGCGCAGGGAAAGGTCAGAGGCCCGGCGCTTGCGCACTGCAGTACTTTGCCCTAAACAGGGCAGACAAAGTACGCCTGCGCCGAAGCCACAGCGTGAAGACAAGAAGAGGACGTCATCTGATGAAGATAGGAGGCGCCGGACCGAACCGCAACACCCATCGGACCGCATCGGGTCCACCCCTGGGTGAGTATAATCCTCTTTTTCTCATCTTTCAGGATACATCGGGGGCTTATCTACAGCATTCCAGAATGATTTTGGGGGTGACAGGTTCCCTTTAATGAGTTGCGCAGTATGACTTAGGATAAAAGCCAAATCAGTATTTGAACAGCCGACATGTGCCCACACTATTGTGGGCTATTAACCAGTTAAATGCCGGTATCAAACTGACAGCGGCATTTAAATCACACTTCTGGAAATACCCACACCGGTGACCCCAGTCACGTGATTGCAGGTCACCGGTGTGTTGGCATGACAACTTGACGTCTCCAGGAGACATCTATGGTTGTCAGTGCCGGCTTGCTTTAAGCGCCACCCAGTGGTCAGTGCTCATAGCAAGCGAGTAAATCTGCTATACAGAGGCGATCTGAACATCGCCTCTATGTAGCAGAGCTGATCAGGTTGTGGCAGCTTTTAGTCTCCAATGGAGAATATTGAAGCATGCCAAAAGTAAAAAATAAACGTTTTTAAAAATATAAAAGTTCAAATCACCTCCTTTTTCACTCCACTCAAAATAAAACAATAAAAATAAAATCAGACCTGCACATATTCGGTATCGTCACGTTGAGAATTGCCCGATCTATCAATAAAAATAAGGATTAACCTGATCACTAAACGGTATAGCAAGAAAAAAGTCAAAACGCCAGAATTACGTCTTTTTGGGTCACCACAACATTGTTTTAAAATGCAATAACGGGTGATCAAAAGATCATATCTGCACCAAAATGGTATAATTTAAAATATCAGCTTGACGCACAAAAAATAAGCCCTCATCCAACCCGAGATCACTAAATATGGAAACACTACGGGTATCCAAAAATGGCATAATGTTTTTTTTTTAACAAAGTTTGGAATTTTGTTTCACCACTTAGACACCAAACATGTCTAGGTTATTTTTAATCTATGAACTCGTAATGACCTGGAGAATCATAATTGCAGGTCAGTTTTAGCATTTAGTGAACCTAGAATAAAAGCCAAACAGAAAACAAGTCTGGGATTGCAAAAAAAGCGCAATTTCATCGCACTTGGATTTTTTTCCCGTTTTCTTGTATACAACATGGTAAAGAGTAGAATTCTAATTGTTGCTGTGATATCCAGCTGATTCATAGCTGCTATGTATATAAGTGCCCCCTTTGTATGTCCATATTTCTCATTGTTAGGAAAGAGATCATCTTCTCCTTCCAACGTTAAGTAGGATGGTTCCATTGGGGTTGCTATACCTTAAGCGTCTGACATACCAAACTGATACAAGAATGAGTTGATTTTTGCACTTTGATTTAGAAGAATACTTCCTTGTCTTTGGACCTGGATTCCTAGAATAATATGTCACATATCCAAGTTCTTTAGTGTTAAAATGCTGATTCTGAAGTTTAGTCATCTTTGTAATTTCTGTTTCCTTTTGATGATCCATAATCACATCATCCACATATAAGAGAATATACATCCACTTTCCATTTTGTGTATAAACACGGATATGTTTGACCTATTAACTCCTTAGTGACCACCAATACGTCTTCTTACTGACCTGCGTTATAAGAGACTAGCACCCCACTACGGGTGACAATTGTCACGCCCATGTCCCGACTGGTGGGCGTGAGCTCAGGGGGGGGGGGGTTTGTGGCCACACTGTGCCACAAACCAGACTACCCTGGAAGGGGCGTGACTATGACAGCTGCCTGGGTTTTCGCTGGAGCCTCTGATGGTGAGGTCAGGCTTGTGCAGCAGGCAGCTGCCAGATGCTACTCCAGGGTGGTGTCTGGCTGTGGCGGCTGATCCCACTTTGGAGACAGGAACACTAGGACAGGTGCGGGCGACTGGCAGATGAGCACTGCTGAAACTTGGACGAGTAGGCAAGCAGGCACAGCAGAGAGCACAGGGCTGGCAGGCACGGCAGAGAACACAGGGCTGGCAGGCACGGCAGAGAACAGAGGGCTGGTTGGTGTGGTGTATGAAGGAACAGGTAGGGACCTGTTCACACAGGAGGTGCATGTACGGATATGTAGTATGAAGGAATAGGTAGGGACCTGTTCACACAGGAAGTACAGGTAAGGAGACAAGCAGAAAGGAATGAAGTATGAAAGAACAGGTTGGGACCTGTTCACACAGAAAGAGAACCGCAAGGCTGCAGATAGGAATGGTAGAGCTGCAGGAGATGGAACAGCAAGGAATGCGGAGAGGAGCTGCAGCAAGAGATTCCTGCAGTAACAGGAGCTGAGCAGAGTAGAAAGGAGCAGAACCGCTGGAGTGCGGAGCAGAGGTAAAGCCACAAAGGTGCAGAGCCGTAAGAGTGTGGAGCATAAGCAGACTGAGAAAACAAGAAAAGACACAGCAGGAAAGGAAGCCACAGACAAGGAGACCGAGATAAGACTAAGTTCAGACAAGGTAATGGAACAAGACAAGAAACAAGAACAAAGACCAGGATAAGAATATCCTGGTCCCTGTGTCTGGAGGGCGGACAACAAGATCAAGGCAAGAACACTGAGGAAAGCCTCTAGAGAGGGAGTAACACAGAGCAAGGCCTGGCAAACTCAGAAGCTAAACACAAACTGAGCTAACACATTGCACAGGCCAGTCCACTGGGTGGAGCTGCACTAAATACTGGAGGCCTCTTGGTAATTGGTCAGGAACAGATTAGACAGGTGCACCTGATTCCTATAAGAACCAGAGAGTTCAGGCGCCGCCCCCCTATACACAGCCAGGAAGCATGCAGAAACCACATCATGACCTGGAGCAGTGGGTAAGATAGTGTGAGAGATGAGAGGCCATGCCATGATGCAAGCAGAGTTGTTACAACAATCCAGCAGCTGTCCACTATAGTTGACAACTTGCTGCATCAGCCACAATCAGTGCTGGTACCGACTATAGTCATTTAACCCCTTACATGCTGTGGTCAATAATGACTACAGCATCTAGATGGTTAACAGAGTGTGGGGGCTTCATCTTTAACCCTATCAACACCCTGAGATTTGAGATGAAATTTCTGATATTTTAATAAATGCAGAAAATTTACAAATTTATCATTATAATAAAGTGCAATATGCCTTGAAAAACATTCTCAAAATCAATGGGTTATATTGAAGTATTCCAGAGCTATGACCACATAAAGTGAGACTGGTCAAATTTCAAAAATTTGGCCCAGTCACTAAGGAGTTAAATCGTTCTTCCAATAAGACTATCTTCATTTTGGTGTTTCATGCTTTTGCCGATAGCGTAAGGCCATACAGAGATTTTTGTAGTTTGCAAACAAGATTCTTTTCACCCTCTTTGGTATAACCCTGAGACTGAGTCATCTACAAGTCTTCTTCAATGTCACCATTTAAATGATGGTACCCTTAACTTAATATTTTGTTGCACAACCTTTTGAGGCAATCACTGCAATCAAATGATTCCTGTAACTGTCAATGAGACTTCTGCACCTCTCGACAGGTATTTTGGCCACTCCTGAAGAGCAAACTTCTCCAGTTGTGTTATGTTTTAAGGTTGCCTTCTCCACACAGCATGTTTCAGCTCTTTCCAAAGATGCTCAATAGGATTTAGGTCAGGCCTCATAGAAGGCCACTTCAGAATAGTCCCATGTTTTCCTTTTAGCCATTCTTGGGTGTTTTTAGTTGTGTGTTTTGGGTCATTATCCTGTTGCAAGACACATGACCTGAAAAAAAAGAAAAAAAAGTTTCAATTTTATTCTCAGCAGACATTGCACTAATAAGAATTAAAGATTTTTGAATGGAAAATATCAGCATTTTTATTTCTCCTTTTTAATTCTTTGTTCCTTTTTCCTTTTACATTACAGTATACAGTTCTGGGCCACGGCCTTTTTATTTATCACTTTATCTGTTTATGGAAGTAACACATACTTTCAGCAACCAAAAAAAAAAAGTCACAGGCTTCATAATATCTGTTGTGAATTCTGTTGTCGGGCTGCCTCCTGTGGTCATGAATGGTACTTCGGCTGGTTCTGTCCATGGACTTCCTCTGGTGGGTGTTTCTGAGTTTCCTTCCACAGGTGACGAGGTTAATTGGTTAGCTGGCTGCTCTATTTAACTCCACTTAGATCTTTGCTCCATGCCACCTGTCAATGTTCCAGTATTGGTCTAGTTCACTCCTGGATCGTTCTTGTGACCTATCTTCCCAGCAGAAGCTAAGTTCCAGCTTGTATTTCTTTGGTTTGCTATTTTTCTGTCCAGCTTGCTATTTTTATTGTTGTCTTGCTTGCTGGAAGCTCTGGGACGCAGAGGGAGCGCCTCCGCACCGTGAGTCGGTGCGAAGGGTCTTTTTTGCGCCCTCTGCGTGGTCTTTTTGTAGGTTTTTGTGCTGACCGCAAAGTAACCTTTCCTATCCTCGGTCTGTTCAGTAAGTCGGGCCTCACTTTGCTAAATCTATTTCATCTCTGTGTTTGTATTTTCATCTTTACTCACAGTCATTATATGTGGGGGGGCTGCCTTTTCCTTTGGGGAATTTCTCTGAGGCAAGGTAGGCTTTATTTTTCTATCTTCAGGGCTAGCTAGTTCCTTAGGCTGTGCCGAGTTGCATAGGGAGCATTAGGCGCAATCCACGGCTATTTCTAGTGTGTTTGATAGGATTAGGGATTGCGGTCAGCAGAGTTCCCACGTCCCAGAGCTCGTCCTTTATTATCAGTAACTATCAGGTCATTCCGTGTGCTCTTAACCACCAGGTCCATTATTGTCCTGACGACCAGGTCATAACAAATATCTGGCTACTATACGCGTTGCAAAAATACCTGTCAGTGTCCTTTACTGAATTATTATCCTTCCTTCACATTACTAGGTCTTCATACATGAACTGTAGGTTCAAGGCCCAGAATCATAGAATGGTAGAGTTGGAAGGGACCTACCGGGTCATCTGGTCCAACCCCCTGCTCAAAGCAGGATGCACTAAATCATCCCAGACAGACGTCTGTCCAGCCTCTGTGTGAAAACTTCCATGGAAGGAGAACTCACCACCTCTCGTGGCAGCCTGTTCCACTCATTGATCACCCTAACTGTCAAAAAGTTTTTTCTAATATCTAATCTGTGTCTCCTCCCATTCAGTTTCATCCCATTGCTTCTAGTCTTTCCTTGTGCAAATGAGAATATATACAGATATACAAATAAGAAGATATACAAATATTTTTTATTTTATTCACCAGTCTGTAAAAGCTTACATATCAATTTCATAATTTTTCAGGAACATTATACCAAATATATCATTACTGCAACATGTAGCATCTTGTAAAATTACTTCATAGCTACTGTAACTTTTCCAAACTGTCCAAAAATATTGATGTATTAATATATCCCATGGGTGTAATATATCAAAAAAGGCCACATAACATCTCTAAAGACTATTTTCAAAACTACTAGTCCCTCTATCCTTTGATATGCCAAGCTGTTCACAAGCCTACAGAAGAATGAGATCCATTTCAGAAATTTATAGAGATTCATGTCATAATCATAAAATTACAGTATATACTCTAGAAAGAATTACATAAATGTTATGCACCTGTCCCGGCTAGGCTAACTTCCCTATGGCCATCACCCTTTTCTGTGCTCAACATTACGTTTACCAAGTTGCCCAATATGTTCACTTCCCTAGGTCTCTTAAAGTCCAGGTCTAGACACACCTGAGTGCTAGTATTGAGACTCCTCTAAAGCTCAGTTATTGTTTGGAGTACTCCACCATCGTTTCACATTGTGCATTGTGCATTAATTTTACATTTCTGTGATTTATGCATACCCTCAGTCCTGACAGTTGACCCTCTACTAGCCAACTTCTGGATTAACCCATCATTTGCAATAAGCATAAATAATGTTTATTGGGCTCTATTCATGTTGTGTATTTATCTTTGCAAAACGCCTGTGGTTCCTTGTCTTTCTCTGTGTGCTGTTTCAGACTTGCCATTTCTGTCTGGTCTGTCCTCCTGACTATCACAATTCATTTTTGGATCTGTGGCGGATCTGGCCTCTCAGGTTAAAACCTTTTTCCTTTCAGGATATTGGGGGTTAATGCAGTTTTCCCCCTGTTGGCTGCTGGTGTAATTACATTGCTGCCTAGTCTGCTGATGTGGTTGGTGACCACTCCCACCTTCCTTCAAAAGGTTACCTGATGCATCAGCTGACTGTTGGTTATACAGGTCCTTTTGGAGACCAACCTAGCTGGAGACAGGAGCTTGCTGAGTGCAATGGTTCTTTAGCTGAATACTGATATCTGGTGCCTTACTCTGCTGTGCGGTGCATTGCAGCAGAGAAAGGCAAGTGTGGTGTTTATTGTTGCTTTGTCCCTTTGTTGTCTGTAACTTCCCCTGGGTTGTATTAGTGCAGAGGTGGGATCAGTGCTCTCATCTGCCAGATCCCTACTTAGGGATAGGAGCAGGATTAGGTTTCCTGCTCGGCGACGGGGTGAAAGAACCCATATAGGGACGCTAGTAAGAGCAGGGCACATCCTCAGGTGAGTGCAGGAGGTGTCCATTTCCTGTTCCCTACCGACAGGGACCACCATTGTAAAAGTGTCCCCGGTGTACCCTTGTGTGTTTCGCCATTTGGTGACTGTCCACTGATCGGGTCGTGTCACGCTAGGACAGTCACTTCGTGACACTGGCCCTGTGGTTTCCAGTGTGCCCAAGTTCTTGCTTACTCATGTGCCCTCCAGCCCACTGCACCAACACCCTAGGTCCATGTGTCCACACTGACCTGCGGCTTCGTGAGTCCACCGACCCAGTTGAGCCTAACAGACTGAGGCTATGTGCCCACGTTGCAGAATAGAAGCAGAATTTTCTGCTTCAATTCTGCATACCCTTGGCAGGAAATATGCATACGGATTTAGACGCATTTTTACAACGTTTTCCATGCGCTTTACAAGCTTTTTTTTAATATAGGTCTATGGGTGCGGAATTGCCGCGATTCCGCCAAAAAATAATGAACATGCTGCATTTTTTACCGCGATGTGTTTCTGCCGCAGAAAAAAATGCAGCATGGGCACACCAATTGCGGAATGCATTAGAAATTAATGGGATGATGTTTATAAGCGTTTCCGTTGTGGAAAATCACGGCAAAAACGCAACGTGGGCACATAGCCTAATAGGATCATGGACTACAAAAGGTACAACAGATACAACACCACTGCTGTGAGATACCGATGATTTGATTAGACTGGTTTTGCAACTTGATAAGAGCTGACAGAAGCTAGTTCAGGCTGTGCAAAATTTCTCAGTCCATATGGATGCACTGCTTCAAACCTCTGTGGTTTACCACTGCCTCCTCAACACCTGCCACAGCACTGTACACTTGAAGTTATGTTCCCAGCAAAGTGACATACATGTTTCCTTTTTATAAGGAGATGTTTTAGCTTGGACTACAATAAGAGCAGGACGATCCTTATAATGCATTCTCTACCATCCTTCCTGTCTGTCTCCCGTAGAGTATTTCACCAGGTCAGGTTTACTCAGTCACAGTTTCCATACTGTGGCTCAGACAAGTGGCTAACTCTGTGGGACATAGTCCCATACAGTTCCGTCTGCTGAATTAGTCTGGAACAATAAGGCTGTCTTGACTGTCTTCTATGCCATCCTATCCAGTTGGATCAAAGATGAAATTGCTGTTAGAGATTTGCCTTCCTCCCTTGATTTGATTTCTCTTTCCACCCAAATGGACTTTCAGTTTACAGAGTGATGATGTGAAAAAAACTTTGTAGAGTGCTTTCAAAATCTCCTCCCAGATGGCCAAATAGGTTGGGTCTATTGCAGTGATCAAAATGAATCAACAGGAAAAATCTATTGCTGCTGGTTACTGGCCGGCAGATCTTGGCTGACGCACTGTGCATGCGGATGCCGTTTTCTTCCAGGAGGACGGCGCGGAGGGCCAGGGGACAGAGCACGTGGGTCGGGGATGGCGGAGGTGCTGGGGCGGCTCTGGAGACCCTATTTCCCGCTCCTCTGGTATGCTAGATCATATCAGAGGAGAGAGAAAGTAAATGAAAATCTGACTTTTTTTTGCGATCGATGTTATTCGGTGAATAACAGCGATCACGAAACTGGGGATGGTAAAAATCGACCCGAATCATGTTCTCCGGGGTCTCAGCTACTCCCGGTAATTTTCCGATGCTGGGGGGCGCTGTACACTTTTTTTTTTTTCCCTCAGCGCTGAGGAATAATTACCCTTAACTGCCGAAGTTAAAAAGGAGTATCGGTGGTTGTTAAGGGGTTAAGGGATTATATAAACTTCTTAAATGGGTAAAGTATCAAAAGGCTTGTAAAAACAAGCGACTTTGCAATTTACCTCATAATAAGAATGCAAAAAGTCTCCAACTAAACATGACTCAAAGTAATGCATTTGTATGCAAATAGGACCCAAGAAAAAATAGAGTAGAGTAGACTCAAAAAAGTAAGTATAAAATGCAGGAGAAGATGAGTCAAAGCTACAAAAAATCTAAATTTTATTTTAAATACAAAAAGACACAATGTGGAACAAGCAACATCATAATGAAGTAAGATCAGATACATAAAGGATGGAGGTGATACAATCACACAGTTGCCCAAAGATAAAAAATGTTGGCCGGTAAGCACAAAAACAGGTATCAATGGGTGTAATGAACATAAACAAGATCCAACCAAATACCTGCCTCTATATCAATATGCTATAGAGCATATACTAATTATGTTTTTCCTTGGGTTTTGTTAGTTATTATAACCTCAAAGATCAGCACTGAAAAGAAAATATTGCATTTTCATGGTTGAACAAAGTCAACCAGAACTGTTTTTTTTTTTGTTCTTACTCAAGGGAGACCAGGTACGGACTGGGGATGAAATTCAGTCCTGGCATTTGAAATCACACAGGTCCATGTTGTCCCCGTCCCCATGAACCAGATGGGATATATTACTAATATTACCCTGGATGGAGGAAAGGAAGATTTTCTATAAGACCAATATTTCTAATGATACCCGTGGCCTGCAGGGGTAAGTGACGGAGTCCGCAACTTTGTGCTCCATCACAACTCTTAACAGTATGGGTATCTTGAGAACACCGATTCTGTTAACAATGTAGCAGACAAGGCAGCCCACAAACAGACAGGCCCTTCTAGCATTTTCCAGAATTGCCAGATGGCCAGTCCGGCCCTGAGGGAGACCACCATTTATATAGTCCATTTTCCCTAACTGGGTATGCGACTGGAGACATCTTCAAGTCATCACTCTGACAAATGAAAAGACATAGGAGGAAGATTAATGGTCACTCAGTTAAATCAGAGGATAACTAATTTCACACTCCTCTAGTTCAGCTGGTGAGACATTCAGGTTAAATTACCACTTAAAACCTTTCTAAAGGAAAGCTGCTCACCAGAAAAAAATAACTACTGTTTACATTTTTAGGATTTTTTTTTCATACCAAGATTTTTATTAACCCCTTAATCCCATATGACGTACTATCCCGTCCAGGTGACCTGGGACTTAATTCCCAGTGATGGGATAGTACGTCATATGCGATCGGCCGCGCTCACGGGGGGAGCGCGGCCGATCGCGGCCGGGTGTCAGCTGCCTATCGCAGCTGACATCCGGCACTATGTGCCAGGAGCGGTCACGGACCGCTCCCGGCACATTAACCCCCGGCACACCGCGATCAAAGATGATCGCGGTGTGCCGGCGGTGCAGGGAAGCATCGCGCAGGGAGGGGGCTCCCTGCGGGCTTCCCTGAGACGATCGGTACACGGTGATGTACTCACCGTGTACCGAGCGTCTTCTCCCTGCAGTCCCCGGATCCAAAATGGCCGCGGGGCTGCATCCGGGTCCTGCAGGGAGCACTTCCGGGTCAGGATCAGGCTGCAGCTGCAGCTCTAATCCTGCCCAGCTGTATGTCAGATCACCGATCTGACAGAGTGCTGTGCACACTGTCAGATCGGTGATCTGTGATGTCCCCCCCCTGGGACAAAGTGAAAAAGTAAAAAAAAAAAAATTTCCACACATGTAAAAAAAAAAAAAATAAATAAATTCCTAAATAAAGAAGAAAAAAAAAATATTATTCCCATAAATACATTTCTTTATCTAAAAAAAAAACCAATAAAAGTACACATATTTAGTATCGCCGCGTCCGTAATGACCCGACCTATAAAACTGGCCCTCTAGTTAACCCCTTCAGTGAACACCGTAAGAAAAAAAAAAAACGAGCCAAAAAACAACGCTTTATTATCATAACGCTGAACAAAAAGTGGAATAACACGCGATCAAAAAGACGGATATAAATAACCATGGTAAATGTTAGGGGTCGAGTTCCCGCTTCTGCACAGGGGGAATCTCGGGCCACCTCCGCTGCGGTCTCTCATTCTTGTCCAGCCGCAGTGGAGTCTGCTCAGCAAGGACGTCGGTCCCAGCGTCTTGCTCATTCTCACTCTGTTCTGAGAGTTACTGCTGCTTCTCCAGTCTCTGCTATTAAAGTCTGTGCTGGTCAGCAGCGAGCGGACTTCTCTGGGACTAAGTCCTTGTCTGCACGTACTGAGCATGCCCAGCGTAAGGTCTCCCGTTGGAGATCGAGTGTCATGTGCTCAGGCTCTGCAGCACATTCCATTGGTCCTCTTGGCAGGTCCTAGAAGGGCAAAAGTGCTGTGGCCACTTCCTGTGCTGCTGCTATATAAACTGCGCATGACCGCACGGCCATGCGCTAGTATTGTCAAACAATTGCTAATGTGTGTATGTTGTGAGTGCAAGTCGTCCTTGGATACCCCTACCCTATAGTATGACTGTTCGCGGAAGGTGTATGGCTGCTACCTAGCGCCCGACTTATCCTACAGCACTAGTCACACATTATAGCGTCCAGTTGCTGTGACCGCCAGTACGGCGCCGTGCACTTCCTCTGTGCTTTCCTTACCCAAGCCTGGGTGGTTATTGGCGTTCGTCAGTGCGGCACTGCATGCTCTTCTGTTTCATTTCACACCCAGTTGCGGTGTTGCGCCAGCAAGGGTCTAATCGGACTTCAATCCCAGTTGGGGTTGAGTTCGCTGACTACTTGCTCGCGCTTTAGGTGCGGTACCGCGGTCCTTTGCCTTAACAGGATTGCTTCTTTCACGCTGGGTGAGGTTAACCCACGCGTGTATACTCTAGTGTACCGCCATATAGTCTGCTAATTGCTAGCAGCAGGTTTTCACCTGCACGGTGGACCCCGGACTGCGAACGCATCTATACCATCTGTCTTGGTGCGTTCCACCAGTCCTAACAGAATACTAGCGCCAGGGTCTGGCTAGTAAATGGCGGACGACCAGCGTTTACAGCGGTACATCCAGCAGCTGGAGGGAAGGTTGGCGGCTCTTGAGCGTTCTATGTCAGCTGTGGATGTCACTGCTGTCGCTGTTCAGGCTGCAAATGTGGCTGCAGCTACCTTGTCCACTGCCGCCCCTGTACCGACGCTATCTCGCCTCCCGCTACCAGAGAAATTTTCTGGTGACAGTAAGTCCTGTAGGGGTTTCGTGAGTCAGTGCTCAATACATCTCGAGCTTCTGGCCTCTCGTTTCCCTACAGAGCGGGCTAAGGTGGGCTTTATAATTTCCTTATTGTCGGACAGGGCGTTGCAGTGGGCTACGCCGCTGTGGGAGCGTGGCGATCATGTGGTGCAGAGTGCTCCGTTATTCCTGAGCACTCTGAAACAGGTCTTTCTAGGACCTCGTGTCACCCATGACACGGCGCTCCAACTGTTGGCACTGACTCAGGGCTCGTCATTGGTCAGCCTTTTTGCCGTCCATTTCCGCACTCTGGCATCTGAGCTGGAGTGGTCGGATAAAGCCCTTATCCCTATGTTTTGGAGGGGGCTGGCTGACCACGTTAAGGATGCTCTGGCCACTAGGGAGATTCCCGCCACACTGGAGGAGTTAATAGCAGTATCTACTCGCATTGACCTCCGTTTTCACGAGCGGAGGTTAGAGCGAGCCCAGTGTAGGCAGAGGTTTCGGCTGGCTCCCACCTTCGCCAAACCTTTGGAATCTCCAGTCCAGGCTCCTGAGTTCCAGGAACCTAAGGTGGTGTCACGAGCGGGATCTAAGTTCCAGACTGCTCGTGCACTCCAGGGTTGCCATGTTTGCCAACAGTCAGGACATCTTGCCACCAGATGTCATCAGCGGTCGAGGAAACGTCAGCGTCTAGTGGTAGTAGGTGGAGGTGCACTAGACACTGCGACGTTTGCCTCCAAATTGTCCTTTAAGGGGACAATTACCTTTGGCTCATCCTCCCACTCGGTAGACCTCTGCGTGGATTCTGGGGCGGAGGGCAATTTTATGTCTTCTGCCTTCGCCCAACGTCACGCAATACCCCTGGTTATGCTATCTCAACCAGTAACGGTATGAGTGGTGAATGGGTCGACACTCCCCGCACAGATAACACATCAGACCATCCCTGTTACTCTGTTCCTGTCGCCATCCCATCAGGAGATTATTTCTCTGCTCGTCATTCCTGAGGGTATTGATGAGGTCCTGTTGGGGATACCTTGGCTACGGTACCACTCTCCTCACATCGAGTGGTCCTCAGGCAGAATTCTGGGATGGGGTGAATCATGTGGGGGTAGGTGTCACCGAGAGTGCGTTCAGGTTGCTACTACTGAGGTACCCGCAGATCTATCCTCTCTCCCCAAGCAATATTGGTCTTACGCAGACGTGTTCTCCAAGAAGGCGGCGGAGACCCTTCCGCCCCATCGCCCCTATGACTGTCCTATCGATCTCTTGCCTGGTGCGGAGCCTCCCCGGGGTCGAGTTTATCCATTATCTCTCCCGGAGACGGAGGCCATGTCTCAGTACATTCAAGAGAATCTGGCAAGAGGGTTTATCAGGAAGTCAGTGTCACCTGCTGGGGCAGGGTTCTTCTTCGTGCAGAAGAAGAATGGGGAGCTACGTCCATGCATAGACTACAGGGGTCTTAACGCTATCACCGTTAAGAACAAGTATCCTTTGCCCTTGATATCTGAGCTCTTCGATAGGCTTCGGGGAGCAAGGGTATTTACTAAATTAGATCTGCGGGGTGCTTACAACCTGATTCGCATCCGTGAGGGGGACGAATGGAAAACGGCGTTTAACACCAGAGATGGGCACTATGAGTATCTGGTGATGCCCTTCGGGCTCTGTAATGCCCCAGCCGTTTTTCAAGACTTTGTCAACGACATCTTCCGGGATATGCTTTCCACCTCAGTTGTAGTCTATCTGGATGATATTCTCATCTTTTCTCCAGATACTGACTCCCACCGGAGAGATGTTGGCAGAGTCTTCGACCTCCTACGGGCAAACTCTCTTTACGCTAAGTTGGAGAAGTGTATGTTTGAGCAGGAGTCTTTGCCGTTCCTGGGCTATATCATCTCCGCCCAGGGATTGGCTATGGATCCTGCCAAACTTCAGGCTGTGATGGACTGGCAAGAGCCCCATTCTCTTAAAGCGGTGCAGCGCTTTATGGGGTTCATTAACTATTACCGCCAGTTCATTCCCCACTTCTCAACTCTGGTAGCTCCCTTGGTAGCCCTCACCAAGAAGGGAGCGAATCCTAAATTGTGGTCAGAAGAGGTCTCCAAGGCCTTCACTTCTATTAAGTCCCACTTTGCTAGCGCTCCCATCTTACATCGTCCCGATGTGGATAAGCCATTCCTAATGGAGGTGGATGCCTCGTCCGTTGGTGCTGGAGCAGTCCTCTACCAGAAGGATGCTCAAGGTCGGAAGCATCCATGCTTCTTCTTCTCTAAGACTTTCTCGCCAGCGGAGAGAAACTACTCCATCGGGGATAGGGAGCTGCTAGCAATGAAGTTGGCCTTTTCAGAGTGGAGACATCTTCTGGAAGGTGCGCGGTTTCCCTTCCAGGTTTACACTGACCACAAAAATTTGGTCTACTTACAGACAGCCCAGCGGCTAAATTCTCGCCAAGCCAGATGGTCCTTGTTCTTTTCCCGGTTCCACTTTTCTCTTCATTTTCTCGCCGGGGAGAAGAATATTCGTGCTGATGCTCTCTCTCGCTCCCTTATGTCAACTGAAGAGGAGGAAGAGGAGCCTCGGCTTATTGTTCCCTCTGAGAGCCTGAGAACCGTAGCACCGGTTTCGCTTGAGTCTGTGCCTCCGGGCAAGACTTTTGTGCCCATTAATTTGCGACCGGAGGTTCTCTCTTGGGCTCATTCGTCCAGAGTGGGTGGACACTTTGGGACAAAGAGGACATCTGAGCTACTGGCGAGGACGTACTGGTGGCCGCATATGGTCTGGGATGTCAGGGATTATATTCTGGCGTGTGTCTCCTGCGCCAAAAATAAATCTCCGCGTCAAAGGCCAGCTGGGTTGCTCTGTCCCTTGCCGGTGGCAGATAGGCCCTGGGAGATGGTCGGGATGGACTTTGTCGTGGGTTTGCCCAAGTCTCGCGGCTGTACCATCATTTGGGTCATCACCGATCATTTCTCGAAAATGGTGCATTTGGTGCCGCTACCACGGTTACCTTCTGCACGGGCCTTGGCTGCGTTCTTCATTAAGCACATCTTCCGCCTACATGGTATGCCTGACAAAATTGTCAGTGACCGGGGTCCCCAGTTTGCGTCTCGGTTCTGGAGAGAGCTGTGTCGTCTTCTCAGTATTGAGTTGAATCTCTCTTCCGCTTATCATCCCGAGACGAATGGGTTGGTAGAGAGGGCCAACCAGACCTTGGTCACATACCTGCGACATTTTGTTTCAGCCAGGCAGGATGACTGGGCATCCTTGCTATCATGGGCAGAGTTTGCGCTGAACAACGCCGTAGCCGACTCCACTGGACAAACCCCATTCCTCCTCAACTATGGTCAACATCCACGGGTACCTGTGCCTATGCCCGTGTCTTCCACAGACTCCAGGGTGGCAGACTGGGCTGTGGAGGCACGGGATATTTGGGACCGCACTCAGGATGCCATTCGGGCCTCTAAGGAGAGAATGAGTTCCTCCGCCGATGCTCATCGGCGCCCCGCCCCGTCCTTTGCTCCTGGCGACTTGGTGTGGCTCTCCGCCCGTAACATCAGGCTGCGAGTTGAGTCCACTAAATTTGCTCCTCGCTACTTGGGTCCCTTCAAGGTCCTCGAACAGGTTAATCCTATGGTCTACCATCTGGCCCTTCCTCCACGCCTTGGTATCACCGACACCTTTCATGTGTCCCTCCTTAAGCCCGTATACATGTCTCGGTTTTCTGAGTCATCTGCCGGGACATCGGGTTCGTCTACGGACGATTTCGAGGTGAACGCTATCTTGGGGTGCAAGGTGGTACGTGGCAAAAAAATTTTTTTGGTGGACTGGAAGGGTTACGGCCCTGAGGATAGGTCCTGGGAGCCTGCTGAGCACATTCGGGCTCCGCAGCTCATTGCTGCCTTCGAACGTAGCGAGGCCCAAGGAGGGGGGGGCCCTAGGAGGGGGGGGTAATGTTAGGGGTCGAGTTCCCGCTTCTGCACAGGGGGAATCTCGGGCCACCTCCGCTGCGGTCTCCCATTCTTGTCCAGCCGCAGTGGAGTCTGCTCAGCAAGGACGTCGGTCCCAGCGTCTTGCTCATTCTCACTCTGTTCTGAGAGTTACTGCTGCTTCTCCAGTCTCTGCTATTAAAGTCTGTGCTGGTCAGCAGCGAGCGGACTTCTCTGGGACTAAGTCCTTGTCTGCACGTACTGAGCATGCCCAGCGTAAGGTCTCCCATTGGAGATCGAGGGTCATGTGCTCAGGCTCTGCAGCACATTCCATTGGTCCTCTTGGCAGGTCCTAGAAGGGCAAAAGTGCTGTGGCCACTTCCTGTGCTGCTGCTATATAAACTGCGCATGACCGCACGGCCATGCGCTAGTATTGTCAAACAATTGCTAATGTGTGTATGTTGTGAGTGCAAGTCGTCCTTGGATACCCCTACCCTATAGTATGACTGTTCGCGGAAGGTGTATGGCTGCTACCTAGCGCCCGACTTATCCTACAGCACTAGTCACACATTATAGCGTCCAGTTGCTGTGACCGCCAGTACGGCGCCGTGCACTTCCTCTGTGCTTTCCTTACCCAAGCCTGGGTGGTTAGTGGCGTTCGTCAGTGCGGCATTGCATGCTCTTCTGTTTCATTTCACACCCAGTTGCGGTGTTGCGCCAGCAAGGGTCTAATCGGACTTCAATCCCAGTTGGGGTTGAGTTCGCTGACTACTTGCTCGCGCTTTAGGTGCGGTACCGCGGTCCTGTGCCTTAACAGGATTGCTTCTTTCACGCTGGGTGAGGTTAACCCACGCATGTATACTCTAGTGTACCGCCATATAGTCTGCTAATTGCTAGCAGCAGGTTTTCACCTGCACGGTGGACCCCGGACTGCGAACGCATCTATACCATCTGTCTTGGTGCGTTCCGCCAGTCCTAACAGTACCTCTGAAAACGTCATCTTGTCCCGCAAAAAACGAGCCGCCATATAGCATCATAACCAAAAAAATAAAAAAGTTATAGTCCTCAGAATAAAGCGATGCCAAAATAATTATTTTTTCTATAAAATAGCTTTTATCGTATAAAAGCGCCAAAACATAAAAAAAAATGATATAAATGAGGTATCGCTGTAATCGTACTGACCCGAAGAATAAAACTGCTTCATCAATTTTACCAAAGGCGGAACGGTATAAACGCCTCCCCCAAAAGAAATTTATGAATAGCTGGTTTTTGGTCATTCTGCCTCACAAAAAATCGGAATAAAAAGCGATCAAAAACTGTCACGTGTCCAAAAATGTAACCGATTAAAACGTCAACTCGTCCCGCAAAAAACAAGACCTCACATGACTCTGTGGACCAAAATATGGAAAAATTATATGTCTCAAAATGTGGAGACGCAAAAACTTTTTTGCTATAAAAAGCGTCTTTTAGGGTGTGACGGCTGCCAATCATAAAAATCCGATATAAAAAAATGCTATAAAAGTAAATCAAACCCCCTTCATCACCCCCTTAGTTAGGCTAGGTTCACATTGCGTTAATGGGTTAACGCTAACGGACAGCATTGCACGGCGAAAATGTCACAACGCCGTGCAACGGGTCCGTTGACACACCCATTGACAGCAATGTGATTTTCGGGTGTAGCGCATCGCTAGAGCGTGCCATTTTCGGCTCGCGCTAGCAAGGTGCCGTTCTTTTGTGGCGCGCCTTGGACGCTGCTTACAGCATCCGTGGCGTGCCCGAGGTCCAATCCCCGATCTTCCAGAGCGGGGATGTTAACGCGACCACTAAACACGACACCTAAAAAGACATTGCGTTAGCGCAATCCGCTAGCGCTAAACGGATTTCCCTAACGCAATGTGAACCTAGCCTTAGGGAAAAATGATAAAATTAAAAAAAATGTATTTATTTCCATTTTCCCATTAGGGTTAGGGCTAGGGTTAGGGCTAGGGTTAGGGTTTGGATTACATTTACGGTTGGGATTAGGGTTGGGATTAGAATTAGGGGTGTGTCAGGGTTAGGTGTGTGGTTAGGGTTACAGTTGGGATTAGGGTTTGGGGTGCGTTTGGATTAGAGTTTCATTTATAATTGGGGGGTTTCCACTGTTTAGGCACATCAGGGGCTCTCCAAACGCAACATGGTGTCCGATCTCAATTCCAGCCAATTCTGCATTGAAAAAGTAAAACAGTGCTCCTTCACTTCCGAGCTCTCCCGTGCGCCCAAACGGGTTTACCCCAACATATGGGGTATCATCGTACTCGAGACAAATTGGACAACAACTTTTTGGGTCCAAGTTCTCTTGTTATCCTTGGGAAAATAAAAATTTGGGGGGCTAAAAATCATTTTTGTGGGGAAAAAAAAGGATTTTTTATTTTCACGGCTCTGCGTTGTAAACTGTAGTGAAACACTTGGGGGTTCAAAGTTTTCAGAACACATCTAGATGAGTTCTGTGGGAGGTCTAGTTTCCAATATGAGGTCACTTGTGGGGGGTTTGTACTGTTTGGGTACATCAGGGGCTCTGCAAATGCAACGTGACGCCTGCAGACCAATCCATCTAAGTCTGCATTCCAAATGGCGCTCCTTCCCTTCCGAGCTCTGCCATGCGCCCAAACAGTGGTTCTCCCCCACATATGGGGTATCAGCGTACTCAGGACAAATTGGACAACAACTTTCGGGGTCCAATTTATTCTGTTACCCTTGTAAAAATACAAAGCTGGGGGCTAAAAAATCATTTTTGTGAAAAAAAAAAATAATTTTTATTTTCACGGCTCTGCGTTATAAACTGTAGTGAAACACTTGGGGGTTCAAAGCTCTCAAAACACATCTAGATAAGTTCCTTAGGGGGTCTAGTTTCCAAAATGGTGTCACTTGTGGGGGGTTTCAATGTTTAGGCACATCAGGGGCTCTCCAAACCAACATGGCGTCCCATCTTAATTCCAGTCAATTTTGCATTGAAAAGTCAAATGGCGCTCCTTCCCTTCCGAGCTCTGCTATGCGCCCAAAAAGTGGTTTACCCCCACATATGGGGTATTGTCGCACTCATGACAAATTGCACAACAACTTTTGTGGTCTAATTTCTTCTCTTACCCTTGGGAAAATAAAAAATTGGTGGCGAAAAGATCATTTTTGTGAAAAAATATGATTTTTTATTTTTACGGCTCTGCATTATAAACTTCTGTGAAGCACTTGTTGGGTCAAAGTGCTCACCACACCTCTAGATAAGTTCCTTAAGGGGTCTACTTTCCAAAATGGTGTCACTTGTGGGGATTTCAATGTTTAGGCACAACAGGGGCTCTCCAAACGCAACATGGCATCCCATCTCAATTCCAGTCAATTTTGCATTGAAAAGTAAAATGGCGCTCCTTCCCTTCCGAGCTCTGCCATACGCCCAAACAATGGTTTACACCCATATATGGGGTATCAGCGTACTCAGGACAAATTGGACAACAATTTTTGAGGTCCAATTTCTTCTCTTACTCTTGGGAAAATAAAAAATTGGGGGCAAAAAATCATTTTTGTGAAAAAATATGATTTTTTATTTTTACGGCTCTGCATTATAAACTTCTGTGAAGCAATTGGTGGGTCAAAGTGGTCACCACACATCTAGATAAGTTCCTTAGGGTGTCTACTTTCCAAAATGGTGTCACTTGTGGGGGGTTTCAATGTTTAGGCACATGAGGGGCTCTCCAAACGCAACAAGGCGTCCCATCTCAATTCCTGTCAATTTTGCATTGAAAAGTCAAATGGCGCTCCTTTCCTTCCGAGCTCTGCCATGCGCCCAAACTGTGGTTAACCCCCACATATGGGGTATCAGCGTACTCAGTACAGATTGTACAACAACGTTTGGCATCCATTGTATCCTGTTACCCTTGGTAAAATAAAACAAATTGGAGCTGAAATAAATTTTGTGTGAAAAAAGTTAAATATTCATTTTTATTTAAACATTCCAAAAATTCCTGTGAAACCCCTGAAGGGTTAATAAACTTCTTGAATGTGGTTTTGAGCACCTTGAGGGGTGCAGTTTTTAGAATGGTGTCACACTTGGGTATTTTCTATCATATAGACCCCTCAAAATGACTTCAAATGAGATGTGGTCCCTAAAAAAAAAATGGTGTTGTAAAAATGAGAAATTGCTGGTCAATTTTAACCCTTATAACTCCCTAACAAAAAAAAATTTTGGTTCCAAAATTGTGCTGATGTAAAGTAGACATGTGGGAAATGTTACTTATTAACTATTTTGCGTGACATATCTCTGTGATTTAAGGGCATAAAAATTTAAAGTTGGAAAATTGCAAAATTTTCTAAATTTTCGCCAAATTTCCATTTTTTTCACAAATAAATGCAAGTTATATCGAATAAATGTTACCACTAAAATGAAGTGCAATATGTCACGAGAAAACAATGTCAGAATCACTGTCATCCGTTGAAGCGTTCCAGAGTTATAACCTCATAAAGGGACAGTGGTCAGAATTGTAAAAATTGGCCCGGTCATTAACGTGCAAACCACCCTCGGGGCTTAAGGGGTTAACCTCTTTACCCCCAAGGGTGGTTTGCACGTTCATGACCAGGCCAATTTTTAGAATTCTGACCACTGTCCCTTTATGAGGTTATAACTCTGGAACACTTCAACGGATGACAGTGATTCTGACATGTTTTCTCATGACATATTGTACTTCATGATAGTGGTAAAATTTCTTTGATATTACCTGCATTTATTTGTGAAAAAAAACGGAAATTTGGCAAAAATTTTGAAAATTTTGCAATTTTCCAAATTTGAATTTTTATGCAATTAAATCACAGAGATATGTCACACAAAATACTTAATACGTAACATTTCCCACATGTCTACTTTACATCAGCACTATTTTGGAACCAAAATGTTTTTTTGTTAGGGAGTTATAAGGGTTAAAAGTTGACCAGCAATTTCTCATTTTTACAACACCATTTTTTTTAGGGACCACATCTCATTTGAAGTCATTTTGAGGGGTCTATATGATAGAAAATACCCAAGTGTGACACCATTCTAAAAACTGCACCCCTCAAGGTGCTCAAAACCACATTCAAGAAGTTTATTAACCCTTCAGGTGTTTCACAGGAATTTTTGGAATGTTTAAATAAAAATGAACATTTAACTTTTTTTCACAAAAAATTTACTTCAGCTCCAATTTGTTTTATTTTACCAAGGGTAACAGGAGAAACTGGACCCCAAATGTTGTTGTACAATTTGTCCTGATTATGCTGATACCCCATATGTGGGGGTAAACCACCGTTTGGGTGCATGGGAGAGCTCGGAAGGGAAGGAGCGCGGTTTGACTTTTCAATGTAAAATTGACAGGAATTGAGGTGGGATGCCATGTTGCGTTTGGAGAGCCACTGATGTGCCTAAACATTGAAACCCCCCACAAGTGACTCCATATTGGAAACTAAACCCCCCCCAAGGAACTTATCTAGATGTGTTGTGAGAACTTTGAGCCCCCAAGTGTTTCACTACAGTTTATAACGCAGAGCCGTGAAAATAAAAAATCTTTTTTTTTTCCCACAAAAATTATTTTTTAGCCCCCAGTTTTGTAGTTTTCCAAGGGTAACAGGAGAAATTGGACCCCAAAAGTTGTTGTCCAATTTGTCCTGAGTACGCTGATACCCCATATGTTGGAGTAAACCCCTGGTTGGGCACACGGGAGAGCTCGGAAGGGAAGGAGCACCGTTTTACTTTTTCAACGCAGAATTGCCTGGAATTGAGATCGGATGCCATGTCGCGTTTGGAGAGCCCCTGATGTGCCTAAACAGTGGAAATCCCCCCAATTATAACTGAAACCCTAATCCAAACACACCCCTAATCCAAATGGTAACCCTAACCACACCCCTAACCCTGACACACCCCTAACCCTAATCCCAACCCTATTCCCAACCGTAAATGTAATCCTAACCCTAACTTTCGCCCCAATCCTAATTGTAGCCTTAACCATAACCCTAGCCCTAACCCTAGCCCTAACACTAGCCTTAACCCTAATGGGAAAATGGAAATAAATACATTTTTTTTTTTTCCCTAACTAAGGGGGTGATGAAGGGGGGTTTGATTTACTTTTATAGCAGGTTTTTTAGCGGATTTTTATGATTGGCAGCCGTCACACACTGAAAGACGCTTTTTATTGCAAAAAAATATTTTTTGCATTACCACATTTTGAGAGCTATAATTTTTCCATATTTGAGTCCACAGAGTCATGTGAGGTCTTGTTTTTTGGGGGACGAGTTGACGTTTTTATTGGTAACATTTTTGGGCACGTTACATTTTTTGATCGCTTTTTATTCCGATTTTTGTGAGGCAGAATGACCAAAAACCAGCTATTCATGAATTTCTTTTGGGGGAGGCGTTTATACCGCTCCGCGTTTGGTAAAATTAATAAAGCAGTTTTATTCTTCGGGTCAGTACGATTACAGCGATACCTCATTTATTTAATTTTTTTATGTTTTGGCGCTTTTAAACGATAAAAACTATTTTATAGAAAAAATAATTATTTTTGCATCGCTTTATTCTGAGTATAACTTTTTTATTTTTTCGCTGATGATGCTGTATGGTGGCTCATTTTTTGCGGGATAAGATGATGTTTTCAGCGTTACCATGGTTATTTATATCTGTCTTTTTAATCGCGTGTTATTTCACTTTTTGTTCAGCGGTATGATAATGAAGCGTTTGTTTTTTGCCTCTTTTTTTTTTTTTTCTTACGGTGTTTACTGAAGGGGTTAAAGGGAACCTGTCACCCCGTTTTTTGAGATTGAGCTATAAATACTGTTAAATAGGGCCTGCGCTGTGTGTTCCTATAGTGTATGTAGTGTACCCCGATTCCCTATGTATGCTGAGAAATAACTTACCAAAGTCGCCGTTTTCGCCTGTCAATCAGGCTGGTCAGGTCGGGAGGGCGTGGTGACATCGGTGGTTCTTCCTCAGCTTTACGTTGGTGGCGTAGTGGCGTAGTGGTGAACAAGCAGCGCGCGATCTGCGCTGTAATCCCTTGCATCGGTGGGGGCGGCCATCTTCCTGGGGCCGCGCGTGCGCAGATCGAGTGCTCTGCTGCACGGGGCTTCAGGAAAATGGCCGCGGGATGCCGCGCGTGCGCATTAGAGATCGCGGCGGCCATTTTCCCAAAGCCGAGTTTGCATCTCGGCTTTGGGAAAATGGCCGCCGCGATCTCTAATGCGCACGCGCGGCATCCCGCGGCCATTTTCCTGAAGCCCCGTGCAGCAGAGCACTCGATCTGCGCACGCGCGGCCCCAGGAAGATGGCCGCCCCCACCGATGCAAGGGATTACAGCGCAGATCGCGCGCTGCTTGTTCACCACTACGCCACTACGCCACCAACGTAAAGCTGAGGAAGAACCACCGATGTCACCACGCCCTCCCGACCTGACCAGCCTGATTGACAGGCGAATACGGCGACTTTGGTAAGTTATTTCTCAGCATACATGGGGAATTGGGGTACACTACATACACTATAGGAACACACAGCGCAGGCCCTATTTAACAGTATTTATAGCTCAATCTCAAAAAACGGGGTGACAGGTTCCCTTTAACTAGTGGGACAGTTTTATAGGTGGGGTCGTTACGGACGCGGCGATACTAAATGTGTACTTTTATCATTTGTTTTTTTATTTAGATAAATGTATTCATGGGAACAATATATATATATTTTTTTCTTTATTTAGGAATTTTTTTTTTCTTACACATTTGGAAATATTTTTTTTTACTTTGTCCCAGGGGGGGACATCACAGATCGCTGGTCTGACAGTTTGCACAGCACTCTGTCAGATCAGCGATCTGACTTACAGCGCTGCAGGCTTACCAAGCGCCTGCTCTGAGCAGGCACTTGGTAAGCCACCTCCCTCCCTGCAGGACCCGGATGCCGCGGCCATTTTGGATCCGGGCCTGCAGCGAGGAAGGAGGTAGGAGACCCTCGGAGCAACGCGATCACATCGCGTTGCTGCGGGGGTCTCAGGGAAGCCCACAGGGAGCCCCCTCCCTGCGCGACGCTTCCCTGTACCGCCGGCACACCGCGATCATGTTTGATCGCGGTGCGCGGGCGGTTAATGTGCCAGGGGCGGTCCGTGACCGCTCCTGGCACATAGTGCCGGATGTCAGCTGCGATAGGCAGCTGACACTCGGCCGCGCTCCCCCCGTGAGCGCGGCCGATCGCGCTGGACGTACTATTCCGTCCTTGGGAATTAGGGCCCACCCCACATGGATGGAATAGTACGTCCAATGGCAGAAAGGGGTTAAATAATAAATAACTGTAAAATACGTAATCTAGCAACTTTCACACTGGCTAGTAGGGCTTTTTTTTAGACTTATACTTCCTGTAATTTCAGGAAGAGTTTTTAGAAAGGCTCCATATCGTCAGAGGCAAGATTAAAATGACAGGTAATACCAGGAGTGGGATTCAAATTTTTAACAACAGGTTCTGTGTTTGTGTGTAGGAAAACCATACCCATTTTTTTAAGCCACACCCATTTACACACATTTTTTCCTCAAACATATACAAGTAGGGGCGCAGTCAAACCATACCTTCCAACTTTTGAAGAAGGGAAATGGGGAGAAATTTGCGGCTCGCGGCAAATTTTAGGCCACTCCTCTGACCACACCCATTTCACAACTAGTGACACCCATATCCACATCCCAAGCACACCCATTTAGCACTGCTGATAACACTGTTTCATAAACAATAATTATAAACAAAAAAATATGGCCACACATGATGCTTTATATTGTATAATGACCACACAGTGCTTAATACTGTATAATGGCCACACTTGATGCTCCATACTGTATAATGGCCACACATGATGCTGCATACTGTATAATGACCACACAGTGCTCCATACTGTATAATGGCCACACATGATGCTCGCTCCATACTGTATAATGGCCACACATGATTCTCCATACTGTATAATGGCCACACATGATGCTCCATACTGTATAATGGCCCTACATGATGATCCATACTGTATAATGGCCACACATGACGCTCCATACTGCATAATGGCCACACAGTGCTCAATACTGTATAATGGCCACACATAATGCTCCATACTGTATAATGGCCACACGTGATGCTCCATACTGTATAATGACCACGCAGTGTTCAATACTGTATAATGGCCACACACGATGCTCCATACTGTATAATGATAACACAGTGCTCAATACTGTATAATGGCCACACATGATGCTCCATACTGTATAATGGCCACACATGGTGCTCCATACTGTATAATGGCCACACATGATGCTCCATACTGTATAATGGCCACACAGTGCTCCATACTGTATAATGGCCACACATGATACTGCATACTGTATAATGGCCACACATGATACTGCATACTGTATAATGGCCACACATGATACTGCATACAGTATAATGGCCCCACATAGTGCTCCATACTGTATAATGGCCACACATGATGCTCAATACTGTATAATGGCCACACAGTGCTGAATACTGTATAATGGCCCCACATGATGCTGGGTACAGTATAATGGCCCCACATAGTGCTCCATACTGTATAATGGCCACACATGATGCTCCATACTGTATAATGGCCACACATGATATTGTGTACAGTATAATGGCCACACATAGTTAGTCCTACACACACCACTCCGCTCCATACACCTCGTACACACCCGATTCCGCTCCATACACGCGCGGCTCCCCTCCGTACACCTTGCATACACGGCTCCACTCCGTACACCTTGTACACACATGGCTCCACTCAATACACCTCATACACACACACAGCTCTGCTCCATACACCTCATACACACACGGCTCTGCTCCGTACACCTCATACACACACATGGCTCTGCTCTGTACACCTCATTCACGGCTCTGCTCTGTACACCTCATACACACACGGCTCCGCTCTGTACACCTCATACACACACATGGCTCTGCTCCGTACACCTCATTCACACACGGCTCCTCTCCGTACACCTTATTCACACACGGCTCTGCTCCGTACACCTTATTCACACACGGCTCTGCTCCGTACACCTCATACACACACAAGGTTCCGTTCCGTACACCTCATACACACACACGTCTCCGTTCTGTAAATTTCAAACACACGGCTCCACTCAGTGAACCCCATACATACACGGCTCCGCTCTGTACACCTCATACACACATGGCTCCGCTCCATACACCTCATACACACAACGGCTCTGCTCTGTACACCTCATATACACACACACGGCTCCGCTCCGAACACCTCATACACACACGGCTCCGCTTTGTACACCTCATACACACACGGCTCCGCTCTGTACACCTCATACACACAAGGCTCCGCTCCGTACACCTCATACACACACACAGCTCTGCTTCGTGCACCTCGGAAACACGACTCTGCTCCGTACACCTCTTTCACACACACGGCTCTGCTCCCTACACCTCATTCACACATGACTCCGCTCCGTACACCTCATTCACACACGATTCCACTCCGTACACCTCGTACACACACGGCTCCGCTCCATACACCTCATACACACACGGCTCAGCTCCATACACCTCATACACACACACGGCTCCGCTTCATGCACCTGATACACACACGGCTCTGCTCCATGCACCTCGTACACACGGCTCCGCTCCGTACACCTCATACACACTGCTTCACTCCGTACACCTCATACACACACGCCTCCGCTCCATAAACCTCATACACACACGGCTTCGCTCTGTACACCTCATACACACACACACACCTCGTACACACACACGGCTCTGCTACATCCACACTGTAAACAACTCCTGACCCCACACATAAGATTACCGTCCAGCACATGACAGCACAGCAGAGTCCTGCAATACACGGAGGCCTCTGATCATGTGACTCCTGACTCCTCCCCTCCTGTGACCTCATCACAGGTCCTGTGTGCACAGAACAGCGGCAGTCATACATGTGATGTGCGGCTCTCGGCGGGTGGAGGGATGCAGCTCTACAGTGCTGGACCACGGGGCACTCTCAAATTGGGACTCCCCAGCGGGATACGGGAAGGTTGGGAGGTGTGGTACCGGATCGCGGCTCTGAATCTCCCCAGTTCGGGGAACCGGCTGCTTTTTTAACAAGTGGTTCCATCGAAAAGAGGAGAACCGGCTGAATCCCACCCCTGTGTAATACCTCTAACTTGGGATCCACCAATCACAGTATGCAATGTCACAGCTGACCCTGCTCCTCCTTCCTTCACAATGACCTTTGTACCTGCTATTAGACACTTCAATACGAAGCACAGGGTCTGGCTCTGACTGTTGTGACTATATAAATGTTTATTTCTCAGTCCCCATGACAGCACCACGGAGAGAGGGGATCCGCCCTTCAGGGACAGGAAACCTACAGATAACAGGGCAGTACCTCCCCTCACATCAGTTGGTTTCCTGTCCCTGACGGGGAACCTTCAGTGCGGTACCTGCATGAAGACGCCGTCTGATGAAGAAATGGGACCGGGGCCGGCCAGTCAAAATCTGGCAGCGAGGAGGCTCCTGCCACGGCTGGTCTGGTGTCTGAAGCCGCCACCGATGGAACCGATGGGTTCTTCAGGGTGAACGGGGGGAGCATGCCACCGCTCCGAAAGGGAGATAGGGGCTCTCGGGACCCCAGGGAGCACACGTCTATCAGCGTTCACTCTGGAAGATGCACAAAGATGGCTGCCGCTCCGGAAGTAGAACGGAGCTTCCAGGTCCGAGGCCCGCGCAGTAAAAACGCTCCCCTATTGATGCGGTACAGGAGGAGGGGCGGCAGAAAACGCTGGAGGTGGCGGCAGATTTAAAAAGGGGGAGAGTGCGCACATTCTTGCTGCACACAGTCCCCTATAAGCTATGGAGGACAGCGATAACCAGCAAAACCTGGAACAGCAGCTTAGGCAGCAGCACCAGCGTCACCACAAACAGCAATTGGAGATTCCTAAAGACAAAGACAGGAGAAGTGGGTCCAGCAGCCACTCTACACAGCGCAGCAGATCTGCTGCAGTGAGCAAGCCACCATCCCTGGATCTTCCTCCGCAACAACCTATCCCCCTCCAGAACCGGTACCTATGTCAGCATCTGAATGGTGAGTGATCATCGAGAAAGTTTACTATTATAATGGGGTTCCTTCTCTTCCCTTACTAGGGAAAGAAGAGATCGGGGAAAATGAAAAATAGGTACTGTCCTACCTGTAACAAAGCTTTGCTGGTATCTTGGAATAAAAAGCTTTGTAATTGCTGTATTCAACAATTGTTATGTGAAGAAACCCCGGATTTTGCCTCTGAACTAATGTCTGTAATTAGATCAGAAGTTCAGAGTGTCTTTGGATCCCTTAGTAAAGGGGAAAAATAAAGAAAAAGGAAGCAGTATACTCTCAATCTGACTCTTCTACCTTGGAAGACGCTGACTCAGATAGATCCGATTTCTCCTCATCTTCCTCAGATGAAGAATCAGGTCGCCACTGCTTTCCCTTAGATGAAGTAGATACCCTAGTGAAAGCTGTGAGATCTACTATGGGAGTAGAAGACCCTCGTCCTGATAGAACTGCGCAGGATATAATGTTTGGGGGATTTGGACAGAATAAAAAAAGGAGAGCTTTTCCCTTAAATCTGAATGTCCGAAAAAAGAAGAAATGGGAAAAGCCAGACAGAAGAAATTTCTCAGTACCTTCTCTTAAAAGGAAATATCCTTTCGAAGAGGAAGCGTCCACATCCTGGGACAAAGCTCCTAAACTGGATGTTACTGTAGCCAAAGCCTCAAAAAAAATCGCCCTCCCCTTTGAGGATATGGGTACACTTAAAGACCCCTTAGATAAAAGGGCTGACACCTTTCTTAAAGGGGCTTGGGAATCAGCAGGGGGTCATTTGAAACCAGCTGTAGCAGCAACATGTACCTCCAGATCCCTAATGGTATGGATAGACCAGTTGGAGAAACAGATTAAAGATGGAGCACCCAGAAACAAAATATTAGAATCTATTCCTGTAATAAGGGCTGCAGCGGCTTTTCTAGCGGCCTCATCAGCAGATTCTGTCCGCTTAACATCTACGTCCGCAGCCCTCTCTAATGCAGCCAGGAGAATCCTACGGCTAAAAACCTGGCAAGGGGATCTTAAAACAAAACTTAAATTATGTTTCATTCCCTGCGAGGGAAAATTCTTGTTTAGTGAAACTCTGGATGATATACTCCAGAAAGCAGGAGATAAGAAAAAGGGGTTCCCGAACCTGTGACCGACACCATTTAAACAGTCCTTTCGGAAAAGAAAATTCTTCCGCAGAAGACCCCCCCCCCCCAGAGAGCAAAATAGATGGGATGAAGGAAGGACAAGGGGCTTCCTTTTTGGTAACTCTTCTCGAGACAAAAAACCCTTTAAGACTATGTGCACACGTTGCGGATTGGGGTGCAGAATTTTCTGTACAAAATCCGCATCTCCTGGCAGAAAATGCAGGTGCGGATATGACGCGTTTTTTATGCGGATTTTGTGCGTTTTTGTTGCGGATTTGATGCGGATTTTCTGCGTTTTTTACTCCTGCGGATTTCTATAATGGAAGGGTTCAGAAACGCTGCATTTCTGCACAAAAGAAGTGACATGCTATTTCTTTTGATCCGCAGCAGTTTTCATACGGATTTTTCCATACCATTAGCACAGCATTTTTTTTTCTATTGATTTACATTGTACTGTAAATCACTTTGCGGAACTGCAGCGTTTCTGCGTGGAAAAAAAGGCTGCGGATCCGCACTAAATCTGCATCGTGTGCACACAGCCTAAGTGACATTCTCCCCAGCGTGGGGGGAAAACTAACTTCGTTCCTTCCGGCCTGGGAAAAAATATCAAACAACTCATGGATTCTAAATCTAATAAAGTCCAGGTTGAGAATAGATTTTTCCTCTCTACCCCCCAAAATTATGTGGTAACCCAACCAAGATCCTCAGTGACAGAACAAAAAGCTATAGAAAACGAAATACTAACCCTGCTACAGAAATCAGTAATGCAGGAAATTCCCCCCCAAGAAACAGGGAGGGGACTCTATTCCCAATTATTTCTAGTGTCAAAACCAGATGGCACCTATCGAACAATAATTTAAACAAATATGTCAGAAACCAAAAATTCAAGAAGGAATCAATAAGATCCATCATAAAAATCCTATTTCCGAACTTTTTCATGATCGTGTTAGATCTCAGCGATGCATATTACCACGTTCCTATCCACAAACAATCCCTAAAATTTCTCAGGTTAGCAGTCTCCATAAATGGACAAATACGAGAATTCCAGTACAAACCAGTACAAAGCCCTCCCCTTTGGGATATCGATAGCTCCCCGGGTGTTCACAAGGATAGTGGCAGAAATGATGGCTCATCTAAGGGAGTAGAACATATTAATAATCCCTTACTTAGACGATTTTCTCATAGCAAGCAACTCGGCCCAAAGCTGCAGAAGGACAGATTAATATGTACCTTGACAAACTTGGGCTGGCTTATAAATGTAAAAAAGTCAAGGTTAGAGCCCTGCAGGATCCAAGAATTTTTGGGATTAACATTGGACTCTCACATCCAAGAGTGCCGGCTTCCAGTCTGCAAAACAAGAGAACATTATGCGAATGGTAGCAAGAACTCTACACAATCCCTCCATGACAATAAGGAAAGCAATGTCACTATTGGGCTCCCTTCCATTATGCCTACCAGCAGTACACTGGGCACAATCACACACAAGAGAGCTTCAATGGGATATACTAGAAAATAAATCAATACTAAAAAATCATCTAGAGGGCCACATAACTCTAAATTCCTCCTCTACTCATTCCCTACTCTCGTGGTGAAAACACAACAACCTATCCAGGGGGATCTCCTGGGTGACAAAAGTATCCCACATAATAACAACCGACGCAAGTCACACGGGTTGGGGAGCTCACATGGGGAACAAAGTTGCTCTGGGGGATTGGGGAAGTCAGGAACTAACAGTCTCCTCAAACCAGAAAGAGCTTTGGGCTGTGGGTCAAGCTCTTTTATTTTTTTCTGCCTTACATATGCGGACATCATGTCCGTATATATTCGGACAACCAAGTAACAGTGGCATATATAAACCATCAGGGGGACCAGGTCTCGATGTCTGATGGATTCTTCCTCCAGGATCTTCAGCTTTGCAGAGGAAAACCTACTATCCCTCTCTGCACTACATATACGAGGATCAAAGAATCAGAAAGTAGATTATCTGAACCATACTCAACTGAAACAGGGCGAGTGGACTCTAAATCAGTCCATTTTCTACCAAATTACGAAAATGTGGGGAACTCCGGCAATAGATTTGATCGCCAATTTCAAAAACAAAAAAGGAAGGGCATTCTGCTCCCTAAGCCCCAAGGGGCATCCTCGGGCGCTAGATGCTTTCATAATTCCGTGGACTCACAACCTAACATATGCCTTTCCCCTGATTATCCTGATTCCTGCAGTTATACGGAAAGTCAGAGAAGACCAAGCAAAAATTATACTTATAGCCCCATTTTGGCCAAAAAGAACCTCGTTTTCCTGGCTAAGAATACTATCGATCTCCGACGCCTGGATCCTACCGGATCTTCCGGACCTTCTATATCAGGGACCAGTATTCCATCCTCATGCAGCGAACCTCCATTTAACAGCATGGAATTTGAACGGGGGCTGCTGAGAGAGAGAAGTTTTTCGGAGAATTTAGTGTCTACGTTATTAAAAAGTAGGAAACCAGTTACTACTAAAGCTTATGGGAAAACCTGGAAAAGTTCCTATCTATCTCCAAACTAAAAGTTCAGGATGGGGCTTCAATTAGTAAAATACTCGAATTCCTACAAAAAGGTCTGGAGCAAGGCTTAGCAATCAGTACTTTAAAGATACAGGTGGCAGCCATAGGTGCACTATACAATCAGTAACAAGGTTACTTAAAGCTGCAGCAAGATCTAAACCTCTAGTCACACAAAAGCTAACTTCATGGGATCTGAATTTAGTCCTGTCCGCTCTAACAGGTCCTCCATTTGAGCCCATAGAGACAATTCCCCTTAAGATCTTATCCTTAAAAAACATTCTCCCGGTAGCTATAACATCTGCACACAGAGTAAGTGACATTCAAGCCCTATCTGCAACCCCCCCCCCTTTACAAAGATCTGAGATGATAGAGTCATCCTTAAACGCAACCCGGCCTATTTACCCAAGGTGGCATCTAAATTCCACAGATCTCAAGAGGTATCCCTTCCATCTTTTTGTCCAGATCCAAAAAATAGGAAAGGGCAAAAATTCCACACATTAGATGTTAAAAGATGTCTGGTTCAATATCTAGAATTTACCCAGGGGTATAGGAAGGAGGGCTCTCTGTTTATCTGCTTCCATGGACCCAGGAAGGGATTCAAAGCTTCCAAGGGCAAGGTGGATAAGGGATGCGATAGCCTTGGCATATTCATCCACGGGGAATACCATCCCAGATGGCTTAAAAGCTCACTCCACAAGGGCAATAGCAACCTCATGGGCTGAGAGGTCAAAGGTATCAATAGAACAAATCTATAAAGCGGCCATCTGGTCATCACCGTCAACCTTCTTCAAACATTATAGATTAAATCTAGCCTCTGTGTCTGACTTGACCTTTGGGAGAAGGGTTCTTCAGGCCGTGGTCCCTCCCTAAGCTTATAGTCTCTGTAATTCTCTTCGTAGTGCTGTAATGGGGGACTGAGAAAGTCGTAGTTACTCACTGATAACGGTGTTTCTTATAGCCTATGACAGCACCCGCTTATTCCCTCCTGTCACGTGTGTGGTGAGCACCTTTTATTTTTTGAGTTGTGTGTGTTTTGCATAAACACGGTGTATATTCTGTTAAACAAATATAATGTGCATACAATTTTCTTGTTGTCATTAACCTGGAGGTCCTCCGATGCTCTGTAAACCAACTGCGAGGGAGAGGTACCGCCCTTTTATCTGTAGGTTTCCTGTCCCTGAAGGGCAGATCCCCTCTCTCCGTGGTGCTCCGTGGTGCTGTCATGGGCTCTGAGAAACACCGTTATCGGTGAGTAACTATGACTTTCCTGGGAACAACAGGAAGTTAGAATCTAAAAAGCCCCAGTGGGCAGTGTGAATTTCACAAGACTTCTACTTAATATTTTAATGCAGATTGTAGTCTGTTAAAAAATAAATAACACGGAAATCTGATTTAAACAAGTCATTTATTGATGATAGTGTCCCTTTAAATAAAGCCTGTACTTATCTAAGCATATAAATGGAACAGCTCAAAGGTTACATTTCAGTGGATTTTACTATGTAAATTCAGACTGGGTCTGAACTGGTGAATAATTATCCTTAAAAGTTTCTCAATGGGAAATTCCCAGATATTTGAAAACCAATGTCTGCGTCTCGATGGATTAAAGAACAGACTGAAGTTCATGAAAAAAGTTAAATGCAGAAAGACTAAAACACTAAACTATAGCAATAATTCACAGTTTCAAATCAATGTGTTATTTATTCTGCAAGGTGGTTGCTGTAAAAAATAATTTAAAAGCAATAACTATGAAATATCATTGTTTTTATCATCTCCCATACAAAAGAAGCAATGAAAGAAATCAAGTCCTGTGTACCCCAAACTGGCACCAATGGAAATTACTGTTTTTCCCATGCAAAATGAAAATTCAAGAAGTAATGTCAAATTTTAAAAAATTCTATATATTTTTTTATCTTTCACCAGTTTGAACAGGTTACAGTGAACCTGTCATATGACAAAATGCTAATAACTTGCAGATATGGGGTTAATATGCAGTTTAATAACATTGTGATGCTGCCTGGCCACCACACTGAAAGCCTGGCTACCGTGAGGAAATTAATTTTAATTCTCCTGCACCGCTTTGTGGACTGCAATGTACCATATCAGCGGATGCGATTTGTTACAATGGTGGGGTGGTCCCACTGTTTTGGTTCTCCCCTGAAGAATCTTGACCAGAGGAAACACGTTGGGAGTAGCGTACCTTTTTACTGTGCCCATCACCATTTGAATTGACAGTCCCTCCTTCCGGCTGATTTGGGTAAGATTGTTCTGATTTATTCTGTTTAAAGTGATGGTACATATGATATCTGTTTACTAAGGATAAAACTTTGGGCTCTGTATTGATTTTGGTCCATGGTCTAACTTTATACTTATATATATTTATATAGCCAATTCACTGCCAGGACCTTTATGGTTCTATGTGTTGGTCAGTGTTGACTTGATATGTTTATGGTACACGGTCTAATTCTATACTATGAATAGTTAATTTACTGCCAGGACCGGAATGGTCCTATATGTTGGTCAGTGTTGACTTTTTATTGTGTATTTTTTGAGTGCAGGGCTGCACTTATTTGAACTTTCTTCGTTTGGGTTATTTTCAGATATACTTGAATTAAAAGTTAAGTTTTATGACCACTTTTTCTGCTACGAATTCTATGACCTAGAGTGGTATATACACTCATTGCTAATCTCGGGATGACCCCTCTTGCCCCTGATTCGCTCCTCCAAACCTCAGCCCTTCCTCATGGAAGCAATCCAGTGGACTATATTGTAAGACCATAAGATACATGTGCATGGGTTAAATAATAATAATAATAAAGCGAACAAGAGAAAGCTATAGCCTTAAAATTATTAACATACTTTATTTCAATAAATTTATAAACAAAAGGAAACAGTATAATAAAGATTAAAAGGACTATGCGGATACAAAGTGCAACTGATACAATCGAACCAGACTAAAACAGGCAAGGTCATGGAATATGAGGTATATAAAGTGAAAAGTGCAGCCAAGAGCGTATAGACGCTTCTGATAGACAGTAAAAGTGCTAATGTGCTATAGTGCACGAATTCTAAGCAGCAAAGAGAGGCTGGTAGGAAAAGGACTATGGGGCTTCACATAAATGAAAGTGATCTTCGTAGGATATGCGGCCTAGCTAGGCTCCAGGAAAGTGAGCAAGTCCTAATATACCAAACATGGGTGATGACCCTAAAGGAGTAAAGCACAGTGGCGGAGACACATTACCTGTTAGCCGTGGAACGATTCCCCGACGCGCATTTCGCGTGTAGCTTTTACGAGGGTTGAGGTGCAGAGGTGGCGTGTTCGCAGCTTTTATCATGTGCGGACATAATGGGCAGCGGCTGAGGCGGCGCTCCCGTCGGGGGAATCCACAGACGTCACTGGGCCTCGGCGTCATGCGGCAGCGGCGCTCCTCCCCACTCGACGTGTCAGCGGGGAGGCGGCACCGCACCACGGCAGACGCGTTGCCCCAGCAACGCCAGAGCAGGAAGCCCAGCGGGAGCGCACACCGCTGCAAGAGCGGCTTCTGGATATGCAAGTATGCACGGAGCACAGAGACCATGGGGCTGAAAAAGGAGGAGAGCATGTTGCTGTCTGAGGGAGATAATTCTATCGGGGGAGGCCAGATAGTGTGAACACAGAGTGAAGGGCATGTTAAATAAGGGTCCGTAAGTGGGCCTACATTTAAGGTTAAAGTGCATAGGACCAATAGGAAAGGGGTGATAGGAGAGAGTAAAAGAATTTGTGTACTATGGGAAAAGCAGAACTGTAAAAGGAGAACTGCCTGCCAACACTAAGGAAGGTGTAAGGAAATAGAAAAGGTGAAGAGAGTAATGGCAAATATGCCATATTATGTTACATAGAGAGGTTTTTATATAAATCCTGATACATATAAAAAACATATGAAAAGTGTATAGAAAAACATATATAAAAACATATAAAAAAACATATAGACAGCATGGCGCAAGCGTTTCCAGAATTCCACAGTAGGAAGATGTGGCCCCCATGAAGAGTAGATTCTGCCATTAAAGTTCGGTACAGTCTTTAGGTGCCAACAGCGTATATCCAGTGTGTCCACAATGTTCAGCAATGGGAAGGAGGACATGAATAGGATATGGGTAATGGAGTGCGAATCTATTTCAGAAGAAAAAGTACAGACATTAAAATCATGATAAAACAGCTAAAAAGGATAATAAAATGTATCAGAGAAATGGGGCGAAACTGAGAATTTCATTTAAACCGGAAGGCTGAACCGAACCTATCCTGTGAATCCACCGTGCCTCTAATTGGGCAAGGGATTTCCTCCAGTTACCTCCTCTGGCATCTATGTGAATTTTGTCTATGCCCATTGCTTTTAAAAGGGATGCGTCGCAGCCATGTGCCACTTTAAAATGTTTAGGTACCGGTTTTAGGAGGGCGAGATCCTCGATTTCACGGGCATTTATAATATCCCGGTAGTGTTCCCTAATTCTTGTTTTCAGAGGTCTCGATGTGAGGCCCACATATATTTTCGGACACGGGCAGAAGATATAATAGACCACCCCAAAGGTATCACATGTGATGTGCTGCGTAATGGAGAACGTGGTTTTTCCATCCCAAGATTTGAAGGTGGTAGAACGTAGCATATTGGGGCAAGCGATGCAATTGCCACAGGGGTAAAAACCCCATTTGGGTCCTTTTGACGAAAATGCTTTGTCTGGAGTGGGACCAGAGTAATAGCTCCGGACCAGTTGGTCTTTGAGGTTTGGAGATTTTTTGTAGGTGACAGAGGGGCGATCTGGGAGATGCTTAGAGAGGCCCAGTGACGTCTGTGGATTCTCCCGACGGGAGCGCCGCCTCAGCCGCTGCCCATTATGTCCGCACATGATAAAAGCTGCGAACACGCCACCTCTGCACCTCACCCCTCGTAAAAGCTACACGCGAAACGCGCGTCGGGGAATCGTTCCACGGCTAACAGGTAATGTGTCTCCGCCACTGTGCTTTACTCCTTTAGGGTCATCACCCATGTTTGGTATATTAGGACTTGCTCACTTTCCTGGAGCCTAGCTAGGCCGCATATCCTACGAAGATCACTTTCATTTATGTGAAGCCCCATAGTCCTTTTCCTACCAGCCTCTCTTTGCTGCTTAGAATTCGTGCACTATAGCACATTAGCACTTTTACTGTCTATCAGAAGCGTCTATACGCTCTTGGCTGCACTTTTCACTTTATATACCTCATATTCCATGACCCATGACTTTGCCTGTTTTAGTCTGGTTCGATTGTATCAGTTGCACTTTGTATCCGCATAGTCCTTTTAATCTTTATTATACTGTTTCCTTTTGTTTATAAATTTATTGAAATAAAGTATGTTAATAATTTTAAGGCTATAGCTTTCTCTTGTTCTCTTTTTGGATGCATTTATCTATTGTAAAAGCTGCCTTTCCTAAGCATGTACTCTTGTTGAGGTTAATAATAATAAAGGTTGAAAGTCTGGGATCCTCTGAAAACTGTCAGATGGAATAGTGTGTGCCAAGTCTGTCAGGTAGCTTTTTGAGCCTTTGGCCTCTGACAGATGTAACATGTGTGCTCTCTAACCTCCTTGACGTTTACCGATCATAAACAGGAGGCCTCATGCAGGTGAACGAATATGCCCACTTTTTAGTCCTATGGCCAACTGAATAATGTTAGCCCTAAATCCAAAAACATCACACACAAAAGTCCATACTTCCAAATACCAGGTGGCAAAACTAATGAACAGCAGGATGCAGACAGGCCTTTGTGGTAAAAGACAGAGGTAGCACAGATGCAATATACTGGTGATCAACCACTCACACACCTATGATCCATGTGTTACCCTGTGACAGTCTTTGGTAAGGAAGGGGGTTTCAAACTGTCTCTGGACCTGGGACCGACCCCAACTATCCCTGTCCCAGGGTAGTCTTGAAGGTAGAGAGGCCTGGGTCTCCGACCTTACTATGCTTCTGTTAAACCCTGGTGTGTCCCCCCCAATGAGGCATGGGTTGAAATGTAATGTAAACAAGACACCAAATACAAAACAGGGTTAACAGAAAACCTCTATCATACAAAAGCACTAACCAACAATAGGGAGGAGGATAGGTACAGGGAGGAATGAACTAAACGGGAACAGGGACCAGGAGATAAACACAAACGTACTATAGCAAACCACAGAACACTTTTACAACAACCCTACTCCAAACACTTAGCTTTAGCACACAGCACATGAATAGGAGTCTTTCACCGGTAGGGACAAGACAATCTGGCTAGTTTATATAGGAAGAAGTAATGACCAGATCAGAAGCAGCTGAAATGGAGCTCGTGACCAGCATACAATAGGTCGTTAGTCTCTTCAACACCAGAAGAAACTAAATCCATTCAATATGGGACACAAATCACACAATCGCTAAAGACCTGCGATTCATTACCCGACTTGACCGTCTAACTCCAGGTCTTCCAGTAATACGTGACACCCTCATGACACCATAAGAAGGATGGCTGCTTACAATGCTTATATTATAGATGCACACGGATAAGACATATAAGGTGCTAGTTGCACAGATACGTGTAGTGCATCATGCCAGCACATAGATTATGAATTACATCCATACTATGAGGTCAGGCACACTGTCTAATACGTAAATCCGTCCGTATCACTTATTGCTAACAAGAGCAGTGAAACAGAAAAAACACAAAATCTTTATTCACCAATAAAATCATTTTTTATTAAATAATTTTAAAATATAGGCACCATAATAATAATAATAAATCAAAAACCATATACCTCAGATGTGAGGGACTGATCCGCTACTGATCTCTTTATACACCGAGTATATACAATTAGTACAAAAAATATATTAGCAATATCATTAGCTGAACAATGGGGTATACAATAATCCCTTAATACACGTGGTATCAGAACCAAAACCAATAGATACATGGGGGGGGTATGCACACATACCTTATCCAGCTTAGAAAGAATCCCTACTGCTGCAATATTAAATACCTTGGACTACCATATTGACCTCCAGTAATCTGGGGCAAACTGTCCTCTGTTGCCCAAAACAGGGAAAGCTAACAACTGCCATACTTACAAAGTGTGAGAAGAGTGCCCAGTCCCTCCACCCCGACGTGTGTTTCGTCCTTGCTTCTTCAGGGGGCCCCAGATTATTGGAGGTCAATATGGTAGTCCAAGGTATTTAATGTTGAAGCAGTAGGGATTCTTTCTAACCTGGATAAGGTATGTGTGCATACCCCTCCATGTATCTATTGGTTTTTGTTCTGATACCATGTGTATTAAGAGATTATTGTTTACCCCATTGTTCAGCTTATGATATTGCTAATATATTTTTTGTACTAATTGTATATACTCGGTGCATAAAGAGATCAGTAGCGGATCAGTCCCTCACATCTGAGGTATATGGTTTTTGATTTATTATTATTATGGTGCCTATATTTTAAAATTATTTAATAAAAAATGATTTTATTGGTGAATAAAGATTTCTGTTTCACTGCTCTTGTTAGCAATAAGTGATACAGACGGATTTACATTTTGCTGGCAGCACATATTACTGTTGGATCAATAGGCTGATCGAATACACTAATACTATGTAAGTGCACCTCACAGGGACAGAAACCCCGATTCCCCCACCAATACTATATAACTTGACTGCATACTGCAAAGATACAAAATACATAAGGTAATAGTTGATATTTGGGCAAAATACACAAGCTTGCAACCGACATCAGTGTTCCTCATTTCAAGTCCTTACGCTAAAAAAAACAACTAACTGAAAGATACGGGACATTAAATCCAAAAAAACTCAGCAACAATAACACACCATACTTGCTAATGCCTGGTCACAACACCAATATGCTGCCGGACGTTAACAGGCTACAGTGTTTCAAGAAGCACAACCACTCACATATCTATCACCAATTGTTGTGTATTTTGGGCATAATAGCAACTAAATACCTCATGTATTTTTTCACCTTTGCAGGATGCAGGTAGGCCCTGAAGTGTTGGGGGAGGATGGGGCATAGGATGTCAGTCCTTGTGGGGTGCACTTACACACTGCTTCGCAGCACACCTGACCTAATAGCATGGGTGTCACTAATAGGCTGTATGCCAGCATGGTGCACTACACGTACCTGTGTGACTGGCTCCTCTTACAAGCCTTATCTGTGTGCATCTATAACACTAAGCTGCCACCCCCCTCATGGATGATAGATATGTGAGTGATCATCAGTATTGTACACCTCCGCCTCATATCACGGGGGTCGGTCTGCATCCTGCAGTGTATTGGTATTGTGACCAGGTGTTGATAAGTATGGCCTTTTTTTTTCTAGTACCAAGTTCACGTAATACTATAACACACTATGCCACAGTGTCAGCATCTGTCATCAGGTGGGCATCCCCATACAGTGAGCCTGAGCCCCACTACGGGTGGGGGAGAACTGTGGTAAACTATAGCAGCCAAGAGTAACATGAGCTTGATATTCTTTAGAAATACCCTGGTTTAGGGAAAGAGGGAAAAAAAGAGACAAGTGCGGCGCTTCTTCTGAGCGTAATACGTTTTTACCAACAGTTTTTGCTACTTGATGAAGGCTGCACTGTAAAAAATAGCAGCCGAAACGCGTTGTACTGTATTTTAAAAATATTTTAAAAATATAATTTATTCATTTTTTTACTTTTTCTGTTTTGAAAAAATAAATTCATTTTTATTAACATTTTTCACTGGAAGTGGATGCATTAAAAAAATCCCAAGGTGCTTAGCGCCACATTTGCTTGGAGTTTATTTTCCCTTTGGATGAGCTTGATATTGCATTATCCTAATTAGTCAGTAAATTAATTTATTGCAGTTATCTCAGGATTTGTGAATGAAGAACAGGTTTATCTTACTGTTACACTCTTCATATTGTATAAATTGAGGAAGAAAATGTTAACTTCAGATGTCAAAATTAAACAGGATATTACAAAAGATACCAACCATAGTAACATGTTCCATCAAAAGAGGAACCTTTACAAAACTAAGAAAACGCTGGATTTTACAACAATTTTACTTCATAGGTTACGTGAAAACTGTTGTCAAACATTCCAGCCGTACACTCCGCTGATGCCCGCAGCTCCTCATGTACAGAAAGCTTCTTATGTTGCATCTGATACTGCAGATTATCTACACAGTTGCTCACAATTAGGTAAAAAGTCACAAGGCCGTATAACTAGGATGAGGATTGCAAAGCTGTCACGTTCAGGTTAGGGCAATTCTGAGCATTGCGTTGTGATCCTCATCCCAAGTTATGTGGCGCTTTCCTTAATTTGAAAACTGCCAATTTTGTCTGTATTGTGGCCACATCACCTGAACCCAAATGTAGGCTGTTTAATGGGTTAAAGTACAACATAACACATAATCATTTCTTAATGTCTCCGATAACAAAATATTCATCAGGTTGCAATTAATTTGTATAGGAGAAAGCTTGCAGTACCATTAATAGTCATTACACAGTAAAAGAAGACACTTCCAAAGTATTGCAGCCCCTTTAATCAGCTGATGGGTTGGGTTGTTGGGAGTCAAATCGTCACCAACAAAAATAAATCTAAGGAAACCCTTACTGCCGGGGTCACACTAGAGAGGAATATGGATGAGCGAGAGGCGCAAAAACAACGCATTGCACACGGACCAATGATTCTCTATGGGGCAGCCGTATATTTCTCGACCGTATTTTACAGGCTGAGAAAATCGCAGCATGCTGCGTTTGTCAGCGTATTGCACAAAAAATCCGCCAATGAAAGTTTATGGGGGCGAGAAAAATACGGATTACACATGGACTATCAGTGTGACTTGTGAGAAATACGCAGCGGTGTTCTATAGAAGAGCCGGTAATTCAGTGCGGTGTACAGTAAAATCACACTGACAGGTTAGAATAGAACAGATAAAAAAAATGTGTACACATAGAATAGGTGTGTGTGTATAGATATATATATATATATATATATATATATATATATACTGTATATATATATAATCATTGACATATATATATATATATATATATATATATATATTTTTTTTTTTAAAACAGAGCTAGATAGCCTAAAAGCCGGTAATTCAATCGCCGGCTTTTGCTATCTCTTATCAAACCCAACAGGATATGAGACATGGTTTACGTAGAGTAAACCATTTCATATCCCTTATTTTTTACATATTCCTCACTAATAATGTAAGAAGTATCTGTGTGCAAAACTTGGGAGCTCTAGGTGTTAAAATAAAGGGTTAAATCACGGAAAAAACTGGTGTGGGCTCCCGCGCAATTTAATAGCCTAGAGAGGGACCATGGTTATTGCCCCCCTCCCGGCTAAAAACATCTGCCCCCACCACCTCAGAAAAGGCACATCTGTAAGATGCGCCTAGTCTGGCACTTTGCCTCTCTTTTCCCACTCCCGAGTAGCGGTGGGATATCGGGTAATAAAGGATTAATGTCACCTTGCTAATGTAAGGTGACATTAAGCCTGGTTAATAATGGAGAGATGTCAATAAGACACCTATCCATTATTAATCCAATATTAATAAAGGGTTAAATAAACACACACACATTATGAATAAAGTATTTTAATGAAATAAATACACATGGGGTTTTAACATCTTTATTGTACTCTCAATCCAACTGACGACCCTTGTCTTCTGAAAAAGGGAAAATAAAAAAGCAACAATATCCCATACCTGTCCACCGTACACTCATGTCCCACGATGTAAATCCATCTGAAGGGGTTAAATCATTTTACAACCAGGAGACTGCTAATGCAGCTGCCCCTGGCTGTAAAAACTGGGGAATGAATAGAATGCAGGGGAACGTAGCTTTGTAGACTTGCGGTGATGCGCCCCATGGTGGCATAAACCCATATGAACTCTAGCGTGGGAATTTTTCTGAATATTTTCCCACGCTACAGTTCATACGGGTTGAATTGCAATTTGAATTACGGGCTTTTCTGCTATCTAGCTCTGTATGAAATATATATATATATAAAAATAAATATATATATATATATGTATATATATATATATATATGTATATGACTGTATATATGTTTTCACAAATATTTGAGCCCATGGATCCATTCTATGTCCATTTTATCCATACGGATGCCATACGGAGGTTTACATGCGCAAAATACACAGCCATACCTTGCCACGCCTTGCCTACGGATGACGTACGGATCACTGTTCTGGGAACATTTCTGCGTATTTGGTCTGTAAAAAACGGACCGTATTTTTATACGTTGTGTGTGACTCCAGCCTACTAGTGAATGAGGGTGACCTGCAGTACCGAAGCATAAGGACAAAAGTAGCTTTTTTGTGGATTAAAGCAGACAATTCTAATTCAGACAATCCCTTTATGATTTAAAACTTTTTAAAAATTTGAGGACAATTACAATCTTTTCGATTGATTTCTTACTTTAGTGGTGATGCTACCAAGCTACAGAAGTCTATAAATAGGGAGCTGTTTCACCATTGATTTATAGATTCCATTACATATACATTTCTCAACAAACAAATTGCAGCACCAAGAAGATGAAGCCATAAGGTTATGCAAATCTAGGAAGCACCTTGTGGTTTAGGCATAAAACCCAGATTGAAAGAATATTTTTTTCACAATATGAAGCCTACATTTTTTTTATCAAGTCTATTGTGATTGTGTGATGTCTCTTGATTGTCAGTCCACCAGTTATTGCAACTTGTTGCAAGCTGAAAGGGACTGAGTCCTTGAATTGAGAGACCTTAGTTTATCAGGTTGTTAAGCACATTGGCCAAAATGTCAGAACTGTTCATCATTGCAAGCCCCAGTAGTTGGAAGAACAACAATGAACTGAAATGATGACAAGAGATGCACAGTAGCGAACCTCTGCATGGATGGATGACCAAAGTAGAAGAAAGGAGCATAGCGATTATGTACAAGTGAAAAAGGATGTCACTTATCAAATCTAAGGCATCAAACAGTGTTTCCACAAAACATCAAAAGGTGTTTTTACAAAATTGAGCAAGGAGCCAGGCGTTCAACTACAAGTGCTCCATTGAACTCACTCCACGACTCTCATAGGCTATCATGGTTCTAATCAAGGTCGCACTGGAGGCTTGGATAGAGGTCTATGCACTTCACCGATGAGTCCAGATTTTTGTCTTTCAACCCCTTTCTGACCTTGAACATCATGAAGGGCAATGAATTCCTGACCTTGGACGTACTGGGTATGTCATGGTGATTTTACACGCACAGAAGCTGTGCATGCGCAATCGCTGCAAGGCTTTCAGCTAACATCATAGCTGACACCTAGCTCTCACTGCCAGGTGATCTGCCAATGTGACAAGGTACCCTCAAACCATTCCAGTAAAATCTGGACTTCAAAATGGCACTCCTTCCCTTCTGAGTTTGCACTGTGCCTCAAAAGTAGTTTTTGACGACTATTGGGGTATCGTTGTATTCAGGAGAAATTGCACAACAAATTTTGGACGTTATCCAAGCACATTCGCTCATCACTACCACAGAGTCTGCTTTCGAAAACGTTACTCCTTCCTTTCTGAGCCCGGCTGTGCTCCCAAACAGTAGTTTCCCCCACATATGGTGTATCTGAGTAATAAGGAGAAATTGCACAACAAATTTGGGATTCCATTTTCTCCTGTTACCCTTGTTAAAAAAAAGGTTGGGGCTAAAAGAACATTTTTTGTAGAAAAATGTGATATTTTCTTTTCATGACTCAACGTTATAAATTTTTGTGAAGCACCTGAAGGTTCAAGATGTTAATCACACATGGAAATACATTCCTTGAGGAGTCTAGTTTCCAAAATGGTTTCACTTATGGGGGTTTCCACTTTTTAGGAACATCAAGGGCTTAACAAATGCAACATGGAATCTGCTCACGATTCCAGCAAATTTTGTGATAAAAAAAAAAGTCAAACAGTGCTCCTTCCCTTCCGAGCCCTACAACAAATTTTCGGGTCCATTTTCTCCTATTACCCTTTTTAAAAATAAACGAATGTGGGTGTAAAGCAAAATTTTTGTGAAAAAAAGTTAAAGGTTCTTTTTTTTCTTCCACATTTCTTAAGTTCCTGTGAAACACCTGAAGGGTTAATAAACTTCTTGAATATGGTTTTGAGCATTTTGAAGGGTGCAGTTTTTAGAATGGTGTCAGGTTTGGGTATTTTCTGTCATATAGGCCCCTCAAAGCCACTTCAAATGTGATGTCCATAAAAAAATTGGTTTTGTAAATTTAGTTTGAAAAATGAGAAATCGCTGGTAAATTTTTAATACTTCAAACTCCTAACTAAAAAAAATGTTTCAAAAATTGTGCTGATATAAAATAGACATGTGGGATATGTTATTTGTTAACTATTTTGTGTGGCATAATTTTCTTGTTTCAACCCCTTAACCTCCAAGGGTGGTTTGCACGTTAACGACGTGGCCAATTTTTACAATTCTGAGCACTGTCTCTTTATGAGGTTATAACTCTCGAACGGATCCTGATGATTCATGATAGTGGTAAAATTTATTTGATATTACCTGCGTTTATTTGTGAAAAAATGGAAATTTGGCGAAAATTTATAAAATTTTGCAATTTTCCAACTTGAATTTTTATGCCCTTAAATCAGAGATATGTCACACAAAATACTTAATAAGGCTACTTTCACACTTCCGTTTTTTGAATCCGTCACAATGCGTCGGCACGACGGATGCCTCAAAAATAGTTAAAAACTGATGCAACGCATCCAGTATTTAGACAGATCCGCTAGACTGTTCCGTCGAAAAACTGGATCCGTTGCATCCGCTTTGTCCGTTTTTACCATCCATTTTTTTTGACCGATTCGTTTTCCATGCCTAAAAATGGGAGTCTCCCAAAAGTGATTGGCTACTGGAAAATAGGGAAACAATATATTGACTAGCTGGCTGTCTTCGGGCTGGCAGGAGTCTTGCTGGCAAATTTGGGGGTGACGCCCCAGGCCAGGTTTATATAGATTTGGGGACTGTCTGGCCAATTGGCTACAAATTCCTGATTCTGAGCATGCTCAGTGTAAAAAAACGGATTCCAGTGCTGGATTCCATCATACGACGTGTCAAAACGGATCCTGCATCCATAGGCTTCCATTCTAGTCAACGACGTATGCCGCAGGATCCGTCGCGACACGTTTTCCCAACGCAGACAAAAAACGTTACATTGAACATTTTTTCCAGACGACGGTCCGCCAAAACACGACGGATCCGTCGCACGACGGATGTGACGTGTGGCCATCCGTCGCGATCCGTCGCTAATACAAGTCTATGGGAAAAAACGGATCCGGCGGGCACATTTGCAGGATCCGTTTTTTTCCAAAAATGAAGCATTGCAACAGATCTGAAAAGACGGAAGTGTGAAAGAGGCCTAAGTAACATTTCCCACATGTCTACTTTACATCAGCACAATTTTGGAACCACATTTTTTTTTGTTAAGGAATTATAAGGGTTAAAAGTTGACCAGCAATTTCTCATTTTTACAACACCATTTTTTTCAGGGACCACATCACATTTGAAGTCACTTTGAGGGGTCTATATGATAGAACAGGGGTCCCCAACCTTTCTTACCTTGAGAGCCACATTCCGCTATGAAAGTTGGTCGAGAGCCACAATGCAGATACTCATAGAAAAACCTAGAGTAGGCACAAATAATAACATGTAGATTTTCGCTTTCACTCTATTCTTATGTATTTTACATTATTGTTATGCAAATTGAACTCTAGTGCCACCTATTGGAAGTAGCAATCTTAAAAGTCAATACCCTTTAACAGTCCCATAAGATGATTCATATATTATTGGCCCCATATACTGCTCCATATGGAATTGGCCCCATATACTGCTCCATATGGAATTGGCCCCTTTACTGCTCCATATGTAATTGGCCCCATATACTGCTCCATATGGAATTGGCCCCATATACTGCTCCATATGGAATTGGCCCCTTTACTGCTCCATATGGAATTGGCCCCATATACTGCTCCATATGGAATTGGCCCCATATACTGCTCCATATGGAATTGGCCCCATATACTGCTCCATATGGAATTGGCCCCATATACTGCTCCATATGGAATTGGCCCCATATACTGCTCCATATGGAATTGGCCCCATATACTGCTCCATAGGGAATTGGCCCCATATACTGCTCCATATGGAATTGGCCCCATAAGATGCTCCCTATAGAATTGGCCCCATATGATGCTCCCTATTAAATTGGCCCCATAAGATGCTCCCTATACAATTGGCTCCATATGATGCTCCCTATTAAATTGGCCCCATAAGATGCGCCCTATAGAATTGGCCCCATAAGATGCTCCATATTAAATTGGCCCCATAAGATGCTCCCTATATTAATGGCCCCATAGGATGCTCCCTATATTACTGGCCCCATAGGATGCGCCCTATATTATTGGCCCCATAAGATGCTCCCTATATCACTGGCCCCATAAGATGATCCCTATATTACTAGCCCCATAGGATGCTCCCTATATTACTGGCCCCATAAGATGCTCCCTATATTACTGGCCCCATATATTGCTCCAAATATAAAAAAATGAAATACTCATCTCTCGTTGCTTGTCGCTGCTCTGGACTCTTCACCGTCGGCGTCTTCCTGCTCTGTGCTGTGACTGCTCAGGCAGAGGGCGCACACTGGTGACGTCATCGCGCCCTCTGACCTGAACATCAGTCAGAGGATTTAAGATGCTGCAGCGCTGGAACCGGGAGAGGTAAGAATCACAAGTCCCGGGGCCCGGAGCAGGCGGGGGGTCCACTCGTGGGGGCCGGCACTATAGCGCGCCAGTGTCCCCGATGGCGAGGGGGCCACCTGCCTGCTCAGGACCCCCGCCACTTGCCCGGGTGCAGACGCCCGCCCTGGGTGGGTATTACAGGCAGCGGGGCGGCTCCCTAGGGACTTTTTTTCTCTGATCGTCGGCGAGCCACATGTCAGGGGCAGGCGAGCCACATGTGGCTTGCGAGCTACAGGTTGGGGACTCCTGTGATAGAAAATACCCAAGTGTGACACCATTTTAAAAGCTGCACATCTCAAGGTGCACAAAACCACATTCAAGAAGTTTATTAACCCTTCAGGTGTTTCACATGAATTTTTGGAGTGTTTAAAAAAAAATGAGCATTTAACTTTTTTTCACAAAATTTACTTCAGCTCCAATTTGTTTTATTTTACCAAGGGTAACAGGAGAAATTGGAGCACAAAAGGTGTTGTACAATTTGTCCTGAGTACGCTGATACCCCATATGTGGGGGTAAACCACTGTCTGGGCGCATGGGAGAGCTCGGAAGGGAAGTAGCGCCGTTTGACTTTTCAATGCAAAATTGACTGGAATTGAGATGGGACGCCATGTCGTGTTTGGAGAGCCCCTGATGTGCCTAAACATTGAAACCCCCCACAAGTGACACCATTTTGGAAAGTAGACCCCCTAAGGAACTTATCTAGATGTGTGGTGAGCACTTTGACCCACCAAGTGCTGCACAGAAGTTTATAATGTAGAGCTGTAAAAATTAAAAATCATATTTTTTCTCAAAAATGATCTTTTCACCCCAAATTTTGTATTTTCCCAAGGGTAAGGCTACTTTCACACTAGCGTCGTTTGGCCTCCGTCGCAATGCGTCATTTTGGGGAAAAAACGCATCCTGCAAAGTTGCCCGCAGGATGCGTTTTTTCTCCATAGACTTTCATTAGCGACGCATTGCGACGGATTGCCACACATCGCATTTGTCGTGCGACAGATGTGTCGTGTTTTGGCGGACCGTCGGCACAAAAAACGCTACATGTAACTTTTTTTGTGCGTCGTGTCCGCCCCTCCTCCCCGGACCTTACAAAGGGGCAGCGGATGCGTTGAAAAACTGCATCCGCTGCCCCTGTTGTGCTTTTACTTCACAGCATGCGTCGGTACGTCGGCCCGACTCACTGTGACTGGTCCGTACCGACGCTAGTGTGAAAGTAGCCTAACAGAAGAAATTGGGCCCCAAAAGTTGTTGTAAAATTTGTCCTAAGTACGCTGATACCACATATGTGGAGGTAAACCACTGTTTGGGCGCATGGCAGAGCTCAGAAGGGAAGGGGCGCCGTTTGACTTTTCAATGGAAAATTGACTGGAATTGAGATAGGACACCATGTCGTGTTTTGAGAGCCCCTGATGTGCCTAAACATTGAAACCCCCCACAAGTGACACCATTTTGGGAAGAAGACCCCCTAAGGAACTTATCTAGATGTGTTGTGAAAACTTTGAACCTCCAAGTGTTTCACAGAAGTTTATAATGTAGAGCTGTGAAAATAAAAAATGTTTTTTTTTTTCCACAAAAATTATTTTTTAGCCCCGGTTTTGTATTTTCTCAAGGGTAGCAGGAGAAATTGGACCCCAAAAGTTGTTGTCCAATTTGTCCCGAGTACGCTGATACCCCAATTGTTTGGGTAAACCCCTGTTTGGGCACACGGGAGAGCTGGGAAGGAGCACTGTTTTACTTTTTCAACGCAGAATTGGCTGGAATTGAGATCGGACGCCATGTCACGTTTGGAGATCCCTTGATGTGCCTAAACAGTGGAAACCCCCCAATTCTAACTGAAACCCTAATCCAAACACACCCCTAACCCTAATCCCAACCACACTCCTAACCCTAATCCCAACCGTAAATGTAATCCAAACCCTAACTTTAGCCCCAACCCTAACCCCAACCCTAACTGTAGCCGTAACCCTAAATTTAGCCCCAACCCTAACCCTTTTTTTTAAATGTTACTATTTTTCCCTAACTAGGGGGGTGATGAAGGGGAGTTTGATTTACTTTTATAGCGGGTATTTTAGCGGAGTCATGTTAGGTCTTGTAATTTGTGGGACGAGTTGACGTTTTTATTGGTACCATTTTCGGGCATGTGACATTTTTTGATCGCTTTTTATTCCGATTTTTGTGAGGTAGAATGAACAAAAACCAACTATTCATGAATTTCTTTTGAGGGGGGCGCTTATACTGTTCCACGTTTGGTAAAATTGATAAAGCTGTTTTATTCTTCTGGTTAGAACGATTACAGCGATACATCATTTATATCATTTTTTTATGTTTTGGCGCTTTTATACGATAAAAACTTTCATATACAAAATAATTATTTTGCATCGCTTTATTCTGAGGACTATCTTTTATATTTTTTCCTTGATGACGCTGTATGGCGGCTCGTTTTTTGCGGGACAAGATGACGTTTTCAGCGGTACCATGGTTATTTATATCCGTCTTTTTGATCGCGTGTTATTCCACTTTTTGTTTGGAGGTGTGATAAAGCGTCGTTTTTTGCCTCGTGATTTTATTTTTTTATTTTCTACGGTGTTCACTGAAGGGGTTAACTAGTGGGACAGTTTTATAGGTCGGGTCGCTATGGACGCGACGATACTAAATGTGTGTACTTTTATTGTTTTTTTTTAAATTATTTAGATAAAGAAATGTATTTATTGGAGCAATATTTTTTTCTTTTACCACATGTAAATATTTTTTTTTTTTACTTTTTTACATTGCCCCAGGGGGGGACATCACATTATAGTGACTGATCGCTGATCTGACACTTTGCAGTGCACCTCCCTGCAGGACCCGGAAGGCCCCCTGTGGCCATTTTGGATCCGGGCCTTCAGGGAGGAGGAGGAAGGAGACCGCCGGAGCAACGCGATCACATCACGTTGCTCTGAGGGTCTCAGGGAAGCACACAGGGAGCCCCCTCCCTGCGCGATCCTTCCCTTTGCCGCCGGAACGCTGCGATCATGTTTGATCGCAGTGTAGTGTTCCGGGATTAATGTGCCAGGAGAGGTCCGTGACTGCTCCTGGCACATAGTGCCAGATGTCAGCTGTAATAATCAGCTGACACCCGGCGGCGATCGACCGCACTCCCCCCGTGAGCGCGGCCGATCGCCTATGACATACTATCCTGTCACTGGGAATTAAGTCCTAGGTCACTTCGACAGGATAGTACGTCATATGATATAAAGGGGTTAAGGGCATAAAAATTAAAAGTTTGAAAATTGTGAGATGTTTTGAAAACTTTGTTTCCATTTTTTCATAACTTGCATATCATTTCCATTGATCCTGTGATTTACATAATTCAAGACTTTTCAATTTTGATGTTGCAATTTCAATGTTGAGGAGTGTATTAGTGACTCGTGTCTAATGTGAATGGTCAGTGTGTTCCCGCAACCACAAATAATCATTGTGTAAACTATTCCTACTAATAAAAATAATTTTATTATAGTGCGTGAACATATTGCGCAGCACTCTACAATTCGGAGGGTACATTTACAAACAATGAGAAAGATATAATCCACGGCACTCAAATATCAAATTCCAATTATTATTTGACAAATAGGAGGTGTACGGGAGGAGTAGTATTCCAAGATGATCTATGGCTGTTTCACGTGTAAACACACTTTCTCAAGGCCTACGCACATTACATGTACAAACAATATCAGATATTAGACTAACACATAGTTCAACAACTCAAACAAAGGTAATGAAGGCCCTGCTCGCAAGAGTTTACCATCTATGAGGAAATAGGTGACACAAAAGGTAAATAGTGCCTGTAATGTATGGGAAACAAAAGTATTCATGTAGCTGCATGAGCTAAGCCCCAGCTAGTATTTTTATATGTTCAAATTAGAGATGAGCAAATCTTTCGAAATTCGAATTTGCCAGATTCACCAAATTTTCCCCAACAATTTGATTTCCTCACCGCAAATCTGAATACTGTAAAGTCTTTAATTGACTGGAAAAGATGTTTATAACGCTCCGTTGTCTCCCAGAACTATATTGAACCCTTCTGAGCTCTGTAATACAAACATAGCCGTATTAATGACCAAGTGACCGCAGCCTCTCTGGCTAAAGGAATAATGGTCGCAACCAAGAGGCAATTTAACAACACACTCTGATAACAGTCTTTATAGACTGCTTAACCCCTTAGTGACAGAGCCAATTTGGTACTTAATGACCAGGCCAATTTTTGCAATTCTGACCACTGTCACTTTATGAGGTTATAACTCTGGAACGCTTCAACGGATCCCGCTGATTCTGAGATTGTTTTTTCGTGACATATTGTACTTCATGATAGTGGTAACATTTCTTCGATATTACTTGCGATTATTTATGAAAAAAATGGAAATATGGCGAAAATTTTTAAAATATTGCAATTTTCAAACTTTGTATTTTTATGCCCTTAAATCAGAGAGATATGTCACGAAAAATAGTTAATAAATAACATTTCCCACATGTCTACTTTACATCAGCACAATTTTGGAAACAAATTTTTTTTTTGTTAGGGAGTTATAAGGGTTAAAAGTTGACCAGCAATTTCTCATTTTTACAACACCATTTTTTTAGGGACCACATCACATTTGAAGTCATTTTGAGGGGTCTATATGATAGAAAATAATGAAGTGTGACACCATTCTAAAAACTACACCCCTCAAGGTTCTCAAAACCACATTCAAGAAGTTTATTAACCCTTTACGTGCTTCACAGGAACTGAAACAATGTGGAAGGAAAAAATGAACATTTAACTTTTTTTTGCAAACATCTTAATTCAGAACCATTTTTTTTATTTTCACAAGTGTAAAAACAGAAATGTAACCATAAATTTTGTTATGCAATTTCTCCTGAATACGCCAATACCCCATATGTGGAGGTAAACCACTTTTTGGGCGCACCGCAGAACTTAGAAGTGAAGGAGCGCCGTTTGAGTTTTTCAATGCAGAATTGGCTGGAATTGAGATCGGACGCCATGTCACGTTTAGAGAGCCCCTGATGTGCCTAAACAGTGGAAACCCCTCAAGTGACACCATTTTGGAAACTAGACCCCTTAAGGAACTTATCTAGATGTGAGGTGAGCACTTTGAACCCCCAAGTGCTTCACAGAAGTTTATAACGTAGAGCCGTGAAAATAAAAAATCGCTTTTGTTTACACAAAAATGATTTTTTCGCCCACAAATTCTTATTTTCACAAGGGTAACAGGAGAAATTAGACCACTAAAGTTGTTGTGCGATTTCTCCTGAATACGTCGATACCCCATATTTGGGGGTAAACCACTGTTTGGGCGCACCGCAGAGCTTGGAAGTGAAGGAGCGCCGTTTTACTTTTTCAATGTAGAATTGGCTGGAATTGAGATTGGACGCCATGTCGCGTTTGGAGAGCCTCTGATGTGCCTAAACAGTGGAAACCCCCCACAAGTGACACCATTTTGGAAACTAGACCCCTTAAGGAACTTATCTAGATGTGTGGCGAGCACTTTGAACCCCCATTTGCTTCACAGAAGTTTATAACGTAGAGCCGTGAAAAAAAAAATTGCATTTTTTCTACAAAAATGATATTTTGCCCACAAATTTTTATTTTCACAAGGGTAACAGGAGAAATTAGACCACTAAAGTTGTTGTGCAATTTCTCCTGAGTACGTCGATACCCAATATGTGGGGGTAAACCACTGTTTGGGCGCACCGCAGAGCTTGGAAGAGAAAGAGTGCCGTTTTACTTTTTCAATGTAGAATTGGCTGGAATTGAGATCGGACGCCATGTCGCGTTTGGAGAGCCCCTGATGTGCCTAAACAGTAGAAATCCCCCACAAGTGACCCCATTTTGGAAACTAGACCCCCCATGGAACTTATCTAGATGTGTGGTGAGAACCTTGAATGCCCAAGTGCTTCACAGAAGTTTATAATGCAGAGCCGTGAAATTAAAAAATATTTTTTTTTCCACAAAAAAGATTTTTTAGCCCCCAAGTTTTTATTTTCACAAGGGTAACAAGAGAAATTGGACCCCAAAAGTTGTTGTCCAATTTGTCCTGAGTATGCTGGTACCCCATATGTGGGGGTAAACCACTGTTTGGGCGCACGGCAGAGCTCGGAAGGAAGGAGTGCCGTTTTGGAATGCAGACTTTGATAGAATGGTCTGCGGGTATTATGTTGCGTTTGCAGAGCCCCTGATGTACCTAAACTGTAGTAACCCCCCACAAGTGACCCCATTTTGGAAACTAGACCCCCCAAGGAACTTATCTAGATGTGTGGTGAGAACGTTGAATGCCCAAGTGCTTCACAGAAGTTTAGAATGCAGAGTCGTGAAAATAAAAAATATTTTTTATTTTTCACAAAAAAGATATTGTAGCCCCCAAGTTTTTATTTTCACAAGGGTAACAAGAGAAATTGGACACCAGAAGTTGTCGTCCAATTTATCCCGAGTACGCTGATGCCCCATATGTGGGGGTAACCCACTGTTTGGGCGCACGGCAGAGCTCAGAAGGGAGGGAGCACCATTTGACTTTTTGAGCGCAAAATTGGCTGTCGTGTTTGGAGACCCCCTGATGTACCTAAACAGTGGAAACCCCCCAATTCTAGCTCCAACCCTAAGCTCAACACACCCCTAACCCTAATCCCAACCTGATCCATAATCCTAATCACTAACCCTAACGATAATCCCAACCCTTACCCCAAAACAACCCTAATGTCAACCCTAACCATAACCCTAATCAAAACCCTAAATCCAACACAACCCTAATCCTAATCTCAACCCTAACCTCAAACCTAACCCTAATCCCAATACACCCCTAATCACAACCCTAACCTTAACCCTAATCCCAAGCGTAACCCTAATGCCAACCCTAACCCTAATACCAACCCTAATCCAAACCCTAACCCTAATCCCAGCTCTAACCCTAACTTTAGCCCCAACCCTAGCCCTAACTGTAGCCCCAACCCTAACCCTAGCCCTAAGGCTACTTTCACACTTGCGTCGTTTGGCATCCGTCGCAATCCGTCGTTTTGGACAAGAAATGGATCCTGCAAATGTGCCCGCAGGATGCGTTTTTTGCCCATAGACTTGTATTGCTGACGGATCGTGACGGATGGCCACTGTTGTGACTTCTGTGGCAGAGCTCCCTCCTGTGGTCACAAGTGGTACTTCGGCTGATTCTCTCTGTGAGCTTCCGTTGGTGGAGGAAAGTGGTACTGCGGCTTCTGAGTTTCCTTCCTCAGGTGATGTGGTGAAGTCGTTAGGTACTGCTCTATTTAACTCCACCTAGTGCTTTGATCCTGGCCTCCAGCCAATGTTCTAGTATTGGACCTGTTTCCTCCTGGATCGTTCCTGTGGCCTGCTGCTCTGCATAGCTAAGTTCTGCTTTGCTATTTTGTTTGCTGTTTTTTTCTGTCCAGCTTGTATATTTGTTTTTTCCTGCTTGCTGGAAGCTCTGGGACGCAGAGGGTGTACCTCCGTGCCGTTAGTTCGGTACGGAGGGTCTTTTTGCCCCCTTTGCGTGGTTGTTGTAGGGTTTTGTGTTGACCGCAAAGTTACCTTTCCTATCCTCGCTCTGTTCAGAAAGTCGGGCCTCACTTTGCTAAATCTATTTCATCTCTACGTTTGTCTTTTCATCTTAACTCACAGTCATTATATGTGGGGGCTGCCTTTTCCTTTGGGGTATTTCTCTGAGGCAAGGTAGGCTTATTTACTATCTTCAGGCTAGCTAGTTTCTCAGGCTGTGCCGAGTTGCATACGGAGCGTTAGGCGCAATCCACGGCTGCCTCTAGTGTGGTTGGAGAGGATTAGGGATTGCGGTCAGCAGAGTTCCCACGTCTCAGAGCTCGTTCAATGTTTTTGGGTTATCGTCAGGTCACTGTATGTGCTCTGACCTCTATGTCCATTGTGGTACTGAATTACCTTGTCATAACAGTACTGGAGGCCAAAAGTACTAATGATTCTCAATAGAGGGAAAAAAGAAGTTCTGAGACCATTTTTTTTTCTCTGCACTGTGTTTTGCCTTTTTTTCCCCTAGACATTTGGGTGGTTCAGGACACAGGTGTAGCGATGGACATTAAAGGTCTGTCTTCATGTGTGGATCAGCTCACGGCAAGAGTACAAAATATTCAAGACTTTGTGGTTCAGAATTCTATGTTAGAACCGAGAATTCCTATTCCTGATTTGTTTTTTGGAGATAGAACTAAATTTCTGAGTTTCAAAAATAATTGTAAACTATTTCTGGCTTTGAAACCTCGCTCCTCTGGTGACCCAGTTCAACAAGTTAGGATCATTATTTCTTTTTTACGTGGCGACCCTCAGGACTGGGCATTTTCTCTTGCGTCAGGAGATCCTGCATTAAGTAATATCGATACGTTTTTCCTGGCTCTCGGATTGCTGTACGATGAACCTAATTCAGTGGATCAGGCAGAGAAAAATTTGCTGGCTCTGTGTCAGGGTCAGGATGAGATAGAGGTATATTGTCAGAAATTTAGAAAGTGGTCCGTACTCACTCAATGGAATGAAGGTGCGCTCGCAGCTATTTTCAGAAAGGGTCTCTCTGAAGCCCTTAAGGATGTCATGGTGGGATTTCCTATGCTTGCTGGTCTGAATGAGTCTATGTCTTTGGCCATTCAGATCGGTCGAAACTTGCGTGAGCGTAAATCTGTGCACCATTTGGCGGTATTACCTGAGCTTAAACCTGAGCCTATGCAGTGCGATAGGACTTTGACCAGAGTTGAACGGCAAGAACACAGACGTCTGAATGGGCTGTGTTTCTACTGTGGTGATTCCACTCATGCTATCTCTGGTTGTCCTAAGCGCACTAAGCGGTTCGCTAGGTCTGCCACCATTGGTACGGTACAGTCAAAATTTCTTCTTTCCATTACCTTGATCTGCTCTTTGTCATCGTATTCTGTCATGGCATTTGTGGATTCAGGCGCTGCCCTGAATTTGATGGGCTTGGAGTATGCTAGGCGTTGTGGGTTTTTCTTGGAGCCCTTGCAGTGTCCTATTCCATTGAGAGGAATTGATGCTACGCCTTTGGCCAAGAATAAGCCTCAATACTGGACCCAGCTGACCATGTGCATGGCTCCTGCACATCAGGAGGTTATTCGCTTTCTGGTGTTGCATAATCTGCATGATGTGGTCGTGTTCGGGTTGCCATGGCTACAAGCCCATAATCCAGTATTGGATTGGAAATCCATGTCGGTGTCCAGCTGGGGTTGTCAGGGGGTACATGGTGATGTTCCATTTCTGTCAATTTCGTCATCCACCCCTTCTGAGGTTCCAGAGTTCTTGTCTGATTACCGGGATGTATTTGATGAGCCCAAGTCCGATGCCCTACCTCCGCATAGGGATTGTGATTGTGCTATCTATTTGATTCCTGGTAGTAAATTCCCAAAAGGTCGACTGTTTAATTTATCCGTGCCTGAGCACACCGCTATGCGCAGTTATGTGAAGGAATCCCTGGAGAAGGGGCATATTCGCCCGTCATCGTCGCCATTGGGAGCAGGGTTCTTTTTTGTGGCCAAGAAGGATGGTTCGCTGAGACCTTGTATAGATTACCGCCTTCTAAATAAGATCACGGTTAAATTTCTGTACCCCTTGCCATTGTTATCTGATTTGTTTGCTCGGATTAAGGGGGCTAGTTGGTTCACCAAGATAGATCTTCGTGGTGCGTATAATCTTGTCCGTATTAAGCGAGGCGATGAATGGAAAACTGCATTTAATACGCCCGAGGGCCATTTTGAGTATCTAGTAATGCCATTCGGACTTGCCAATGCTCCATCAGTGTTTCAGTCCTTTATGCATGACATCTTCCGAGAGTACCTGGATAAATTCCTGACTGTGTACTTGGATGACATTTTGATCTTCTCGGATGATTGGGAGTCTCATGTGAAGCAGGTCAGAACTGTGTTTCAGGTCCTGCGTGCCAATTCTTTGTTTGTGAAGGGATCAAAGTGTCTCTTTGGTGTTCAGAAGGTTTCATTTTTGGGGTTCATCTTTTCCCCTTCTACTATCGAGATGGACCCTGTTAAGGTCCAAGCCATCCATGATTGGACTCAGCCGACATCTCTGAAAAGTCTGCAAAAGTTCCTGGGCTTTGCTAATTTTTATCGTCGCTTCATCTGCAATTTTTCTAGTATTGCTAAACCATTGACTGATTTGACCAAAAAGGGTGCTGATGTGGTCAATTGGTCTTCTGCTGCTGTGGAAGCTTTTCAAGAGTTGAAGCGTCGTTTTTCTTCTGCCCCTGTGTTGTGTCAACCAGATGTTTCGCTTCCATTCCAGGTCGAGATTGATGCTTCTGAGATTGGAGCAGGGGCTGTTTTGTCGCAGAGAAGTTCTGATTGCTCGGTGATGAAACCATGCGCCTTCTTTTCCAGGAAGTTTTCGCCTGCTGAGCGAAATTATGATGTGGGCAATCGAGAGTTGCTGGCCATGAAGTGGGCATTCGAGGAGTGGCGTCATTGGCTTGAAGGAGCTAAGCATCGCGTGGTGGTCTTGACTGATCATAAGAACTTGACTTATCTCGAGTCTGCCAAGCGGTTGAATCCTAGACAGGCTCGTTGGTCGCTGTTTTTTGCCCGTTTTGACTTTGTGATTTCGTACCTTCCGGGCTCTAAAAATGTGAAGGCGGATGCTCTGTCTAGGAGTTTTGTGCCCGACTCTCCGGGTTTATCTGAGCCGGCGGGTATCCTCAAAGAGGGAGTAATTGTGTCTGCCATCTCCCTTGATTTGCGGCGGGTGCTGCAAAAATTTCAGGCTAATAAACCTGATCGTTGCCCAGCGGAGAAACTGTTTGTCCCTGATAAGTGGACGAATAAAGTTATCTCTGAGGTTCATTGTTCGGTGTTGGCTGGTCATCCTGGAATCTTTGGTACCAGAGAGTTAGTGGCTAGATCCTTTTGGTGGCCATCTCTGTCGTGGGATGTGCGTTCTTTTGTGCAGTCCTGTGGGATTTGTGCTCGGGCTAAGCCCTGCTGTTCTCGTGCCAGTGGGTTGCTTTTGCCCTTGCCGGTCCCGAAGAGGCCTTGGACACATATCTCTATGGATTTTATTTCAGATCTTCCCGTCTCTCAAAAGATGTCAGTCATTTGGGTGGTCTGTGATCGCTTCTCTAAGATGGTCCATTTGGTACCCTTGTCTAAATTGCCTTCCTCCTCTGATTTGGTGCCATTGTTCTTCCAGCATGTGGTTCGTTTACATGGCATTCCAGAGAATATCGTTTCTGACAGAGGTTCCCAGTTTGTTTTGAGGTTTTGGTGAGCCTTTTGTGGTAGGATGGGCATTGACTTGTCTTTTTCCTCGGCTTTCCATCCTCAGACTAATGGCCAGACCGAACGAACCAATCAGACCTTGGAAACATATCTGAGATGCTTTGTTTCTGCTGATCAGGATGACTGGGTGTCCTTTTTGCCTTTGGCTGAGTTCGCCCTTAATAATCGGGCCAGCTCGGCTACCTTGGTTTCGCCGTTTTTCTGCAACACTGGGTTCCATCCTTGTTTCTCTTCAGGGCAGGTTGAGTCTTCGGACTGTCCTGGTGTGGATTCTGTGGTGGATAGGTTGCAGCAGATCTGGACTCAGGTAGTGGACAATTTGACCTTGTCCCAGGAGAAAGCTCAACGTTTCGCTAATCGCAGACGCTGTGTGGGTCCCCGACTTCGTGTTGGGGATTTGGTTTGGTTATCTTCTCGTCATATTCCTATGAAGGTTTCCTCTCCTAAGTTTAAACCTCGTTTCATTGGTCCGTATAGGATTTCTGAGGTTCTTAATCCTGTGTCTTTTCGTCTGACCCTTCCAGATTCTTTTTCCATACATAACGTATTCCATAGGTCATTGTTGCGGAGATACGTGGCACCTATGGTTCCATCTGTTGATCCTCCTGCCCCGGTTTTGGTGGAGGGGGAGTTGGAGTATATTGTGGAGAAGATTTTGGATTCTCGTGTTTCAAGACGGAAACTCCAGTATTTGGTTAAGTGGAAGAGTTATGCTCAGGAAGATAATTCCTGGGTCTTTGCCTCTGATGTCCATGCTCCCGATCTTGTTCGTGCCTTTCATATGGCTCATCCTGGTCGTCCTGGGGGCTCTGGTGAGGGTTCGGTGACCCCTCCTCAAGGGGGGGGGGTACTGTTGTGAATTCTGTGGCAGAGCTCCCTCCTGTTGTCACAAGTGGTACTTCGGCTGATTCTCTCTGTGAGCTTCCGTTGGTGGAGGAAAGTGGTACTGCGGCTTCTGAGTTTCCTTCCTCAGGTGATGTGGTGAAGTCGTTAGGTGCTGCTCTATTTAACTCCACCTAGTGCTTTGATCCTGGCCTCCAGTCAATGTTCTAGTATTGGACCTGTTTCCTCCTGGATCGTTCCTGTGGCCTGCTGCTCTGCATAGCTAAGTTCTGCTTTGCTATTTTGTTTGCTGTTTTTTTCTGTCCAGCTTGTATATTTGTTTTTTCCTGCTTGCTGGAAGCTCTGGGACGCAGAGGGTGTACCTCCGTGCCGTTAGTTCGGTACGGAGGGTCTTTTTACCCCCTTTGCGTGGTTTTTGTAGGGTTTTGTGTTGACCGCAAAGTTACCTTTCCTATCCTCGCTCTTTTCAGAAAGTCGGGCCTCACTTTGCTAAATCTATTTCATCTCTACGTTTGTCTTTTCATCTTAACTCACAGTCATTATATGTGGGGGCTGCCTTTTCCTTTGGGGTATTTCTCTGAGGCAAGGTAGGCTTATTTTCTATCTTCAGGCTAGCTAGTTTCTCAGGCTGTGCCGAGTTGCATAGGGAGCGTTAGGCGCAATCCACGGCTGCCTCTAGTGTGGTTGGAGAGGATTAGGGATTGCGGTCAGCAAAGTTCCCACGTCTCGGAGCTCGTTCAATGTTTTTGGGTTATCGTCAGGTCACTGTATGTGCTCTGACCTCTATGTCCATTGTGGTACTGAATTACCTTGTCATAACAGGCCACACGTCGCGTCCGTCGTGCACTGGATCAGTTGTGTTTTGGCAGACCGTCGGCACAAAAAAAGTTCAATGAAACGTTTTTTTGTACGTCGCATCCGCCATTTCTGACCGCGCATGCGTGGCCGTAACTCCGCCCCCTCCTCCCCAGGACATAGATTGGGCAGCAGATGCGTTGAAAAACTACAGCTGCTGCCCACGTTGTGCACAATTTTCACAACGTGCGTCGGTATGTCGGGCCGACGCATTGCGACGGCCCCGTACCGACGTAAGTGTGAAAGAAGCCTAACCCTAAATTTAGCCCCAACCCTAACCCTAAATTTAGCCCCAACCCTAACCCTAAATTTAGCCCCAACCCTAGCCCTAACCCTAACCCTACCCCTAACCCTACCCTTACCCCTACCCCTAACCCTACCCCTAACCCTAATTTTAGCCCCAACTGCTGTTCTCCTGCCGGCCGGCCAGGAGGAGCAGCAAGAGGATCCAGGGACACAGGTGAGTATTGTAGGGTCCCCGAATCCCCCTATTTCTCTGTCCTCTGATGTGCGATCACATCAGAGGACAGAGAATTACACTTTACTTTTTGTTTTTTGCGGTCGCCGGTAAACAGTTAATTACCAGCGATCGCAAAACAGGGGTCGGTAAAACCGACCCCGATCATGCTCTTTGGGGTCTCGGCTACCCCCGGCAGCCGAGACCCCAAAGATTCTCGCGGGGCCGGCCACGAGGAGCATCGGGGGAGCTAGGTGAGTATTGGGGGGCCACCTGGGACCCCTTTTCTCTGTCATCCGATGTGCGATCACATCGGAGGACAGAGAAATTAAAAAGAAATCGCGTTTTTTTTTCTTTTTCTGATCGCCGGTAAATGGTTAATTACCGGCGATCGCAAATGCGGGGTGGGTTAAAACCCCCCCGAATCATGTTCTCTGGGGTCTCGGCTACCCCCGGCAGCCGAGACCCCGGAGAAAATCGGCCTCAGGGGGGCGCTATTCACTTTTTCCACAGCGCCGTTAATTAACGGCGCTGTGGTTTAAGTACCCTTAGCGGCCACCGTTAAAAGGCGTATCGGCGGTCGCTAAGGGGTTAAATGATAAAAAAAATAGACCAAAAATAAGATGTTTAAACACAGGTGGTTCAAATTGAAAAAGCCATGGCTTTTTCACATGGGGTGGTGCTAAAATTATCTCAGATTGGGAATATAAAGAGCTTCGTTCTTAACTAAATGATTTTTTTTTTCACACGACCATCCAAAAATTCTCTTATTTAGGGATCAGTAACAGGTGTGCTATTTTACAATTCAAGAATAAATGGCTTCTCAACCAGGAGTAAAAAAAATATTCACCCTTTTTGAGGTGTTCTATATTCAAAATTACTAAACAATTATAATGTCTATTCTTGAAGTCATCCAAATATGATCCCTTCTTTTAGAACAGGAACAGGTTAATTGTTTTTAAAGTGAAGAAGCAATGGCTTGTCAACAAATCACGCAAAATTAAGCCCTATATGGGAGCGGAATTCTGTGCACCTTACTCAGCAGCAATACAGTACAGCTAGAAAACACAGTGGGCAGCCTGGAGATGTGTGGTTGGCGTTACAGAAGTTGAATGGTAGAAAAAAATGATGAATCAGCCAAAAGATGTCTGGCATTGTAGGGTATGCGATGGCAGCCCTGGTAGCAGTACAGCATAGCCCCAGAAAACAGTGTATAGCCAAGAGATGTGTGGCTGTGCAGTGGCAGAAGTCACACGGTTGAAAGATAGGACGGGTAGGCAATGAGACATGGACAGGCAGAAGGTAAGGCCGATGTCATCATTGGCATCAGCTGTAGGTAAATGAAAGTTGGCACTGATCCATGCCTGATTCATTTTGACATATATAAGGTTTTCCACGCCAGTGGAGGACAACCTAGTACAACTAAACCTGACTGTTCAGGAGGTGTGATTGTTGACATGCATAAAGTTGGTGCAGCAGATATAACATGGGCCACCATGTCAGCTGCTGCTGCCTTGCGTACAGCTAGGTCCATATATATTTGGACAGACATTTTTCTAATTTTGGTTATAGACATTACCACAATGAATTTTAAACAAAACAATTCAGATGCAGTTGAAGTTCAGACATTCAGCTTTCATTTGAGGGTATCCACATTAAAATTGGATGGAGGGTTGAGGAGTTTCAGCTTCTTAAAATGTTTCCACCCTGTTTTTAAAGGGACCAAAAGTAATTGGACAGATTCAATAATTTTAAATAAAATGTTCATTTTTAGTACTTGGTTGAAAACCCTTTGTTGGCAATGACTGCCTGAAGTCTTGAACTCATGGACATCACCAGACGCTGTTTCCTCCTTTTTGATGCTCTGCCAGGCCTTCACTGTGGTGATTTTCATTTGCTATTTGTTTGTGGGCCTTTCTGTCTGAAGTTTAGTCTTTAACAAGTGAAATGCTGCTCAATTGGGTTGAGATCAGGTGACTGACTTGGCCATTCAAGAATATTCCACTTCTTTGCTTTAATAAACTCCTGGGTTGCTTTGGCTTTATGTTTTGGGTCATTGTCCATCTGTAGTATGAAACGGCGACCAATCAGTTTGGCTGCATTTGGCTGGATCTGAGCACCAGAGGTGTATCTAGGTTTTCTGGCACCCGGGGAAAGAATTCAGTTTGGCGCCCCCCCCTCCCTCCCCTCAGCACATATGTGATTTGTACACTTAGTCACGCGCCAACGAGCTTCTCTCCCTAATTTTCTCAATGTTCAGTGAAATACTGAGAGAAGCAGGAAGAACACCTCATTGTCACATGACAGCAAATATGAAAATCACGTATGAGTGAAGTGGCCATGTGATGATTGCTGGAACCTGAAAGCAGAGCTTAATCCTGACAGTTGTTATATTACACGTTGTTATGACTGGCTACAGGGCTTCATTTTATAATGAAAGGGTGCGTCCAAGTTTGAGATGAAAGTCTGAAGTCATTCTATGTGACTGCAGGCTTCTGAATTCTCACAGTGCAAGCACTGCACACTTTTAGGATTCTCCATTGCCGGTGGGCAGAGTGGACGGTAATGCCAGCACAAGTATGTGATTTGGATACTTCTGGCCACATTCTAACGTGTCTGGCCTCAGTCAATTCATTTTCATTGAATGAGGCCACACATGTCTAGTCAGCACGTGACCACATGTATGTAAATCACCAACATCAGAGAACTATGATAGCAGTGTGCACTGTGAGAATTCAGAAGTCTGCAGTCACATAGTATGACTGCAGACTCATTACAACCTTGGACATCCCCTTTAATGTTCCTAACATAAATAAAAATATGAGAATTAGTATCACAAAAAAACACATTTACATCCAGGTACCTGATAGATGACGTTGTTTGTGGAGTCGCCTCTTTCTTTTCATCTTCATCTTGTCCAGATGCCATGATGACGCTTCTCATCCACCGGTAGAGCTCGTTTCTGCAGACTTCCATCTTCTCCTGACTTCTGCATCAAATCCTGACACAACACCCTTAGGCTTGGTTCCCATTGCGTTAATGGGAACGCGCTAACGGACAGCGTTGCACGGCGAAATTAACGCTGTGCAACGCATCCGTTAGCGCGCCCATTCACGGCAATGGGAACGCGCAGCACTAGCGCGTGCTATGTTCGGCACGCGCTAGCGACGCGTCGGTGTTTCCTGCCACGCCGCGGACGCTGCTTGCAGCGTCCGAGGCGTGCCCGCGGTCCGTTCCCCGCTCTCGCAAATCGGGGATCTGCGCGAGCGGGGACGTTACCGCGACCCCGGGACGCGGCCCCGTTAAAAACATTGCGTTAGCGCAATTCGCTAGCGCTAAACGGATTGTACTAACGCAATGTGACCCTAGTCTTAAAGATAGCAGTGTTATTATAATGCTCCGGAATAAAAATATCTGCCCTAGGCTGAGCTCCTGAGTAAATAATTTCCCCTCACTTTATTCCCAGCACATAATATGACCCTCACTATCCCTCTTATGGTACATGCCATCCACACTACCCTCTCTCTTTTCCATACTTCACACTGCCTTCTCATACTGTGTCCCTCCTAGAGAGCCCAGTCTCTCTACTGTGCCTACTTGGCATACTGTCTCCTCCTGGCTGTTACCCTCACACTACTCAGTATCTATTCTGTGTCCACTCACACTTTCATCCCCCCATACTGTCTGCACACATTTCTAATAGCCTCCTCATGTTCATCCCCCCCTGCTAACATACCCCTTTGCTCTCCATATTTCCTCCTCACACATTCCCCCCTCACACATTCCTCCGACTCCCCATACTGTCCTCACACATCCCATCACCGTTGCTCCCAGTACTGTCAGCACACATTTTTCCCCTCGCTACTGTGTCCACCCCATCTCCACACAGAATATATCCACTCCCCTTCCGATAGAATAAATCCATCCCCCTCCACACAGAATAAATGCACCCTGCCCCACACATGCTAAATAAATTCCAGCCCCCCATACATACTGAATAAATCCCACACACTGAATAAATCCCCCCCAAACACACTGAATAAATCTCCCCCACACACACTGAATCCCCCCCACACTGAATAAATCCCCCCACACACACTGAATAAATCCCCCCACACACACTGACTAAATCCCCCCCCACACACTGACTAATCCCCCCCACACACACTGAATAAATCCCCCCCACCACACACTCTGACTAAATCCAGCCCATACACTGAATAAATCCCCCCCAACACAGAGGATAAATCCCCCCCACACACATTGAATAAATCCCTAACCCCCCCAACACTCTGATTAAATCCTGACTCCCCAACACACACACTAAATAAATCCCCCCCCAAACACTGAATAAATATTCCCCATAAACCCACCCCACGCTGAATCTTCGGTGTCTTCAGCTCCACAACTACAGGAGCACTTACCACCGAGTCTCTTCTTTCTCCTGCGCGTCGGATAGTGACGTCAGCAGCGTGATCACATGACTTCATCACGCTGCTGGCGTCGCTCTGACCCAGCGGTCAGAGCCTCAATTGTATTCGCAGCTGTTAGATGTGAGTACAATTGATCTCCGGGAGCCGGCGCGCTGCAGCTTCTCTGTGCCATCTGTCAGCTTGACAGTCGGCACAGAGAACAGCTGACTCCCAGACCGGGGGGCGGCAGAATGCAGCCGCCAGCGGAGACACTTTGGGCCACTGCATTAGGCGGCCCGACTGCGCCCCCCTGCCGGCTGCACCTGGGGCACATGCCCCAGCTGCCCCCCCTAGATACGCCACTGCTGAGCACACAATATGTCTCTGAATACCTCAGAATTCATTTGGCTGCTTCGGTCCTGTGTCACCTCATCAATAAACACTAGTGACCAAGTGCCACTGGCAGCCATGCATGCCCAAGCCATCACACTGCCTCCGCCGTGTTTTACAGATGATGTGGTATGCTTTGGATCATGAGCTGTGCCACGCCTTCGCCATACTTTTCTCTTTCCATCATTCTGGTAGAGGTTGATCTTGGTTTCATCTGTCCAAAGAATGTTCTTCCAGAACCCAGATAGATTAGCGAAATTAGGATTATTTAGTCTAGAAAAAAGACGACTGAGGGGCGATCTAATAACCATGTATAAGTATATAAGGGGACAATACAAATATCTCGCTGAGGATCTGTTTATACCAAGGAAGGTGACGGGCACAAGGGGGCATTCTTTGCATCTGGAGGAGAGAAGGTTTTTCCACCAACATAGAAGAGGATTCTTTACTGTTAGGGCAGTGAGAATCTGGAATTGCTTGCCTGAGGAGGTGGTGATGGCGAACTCAGTCGAGGGGTTCAAGAGAGGCCTGGATGTCTTCCTGGAGCAGAACAATATTGTATCATACAATTATTAGGTTCTGTAGAAGGACGTAGATCTGGGGATTTATTATGATGGAATATAGGCTGAACTGGATGGACAAATGTCTTTTTTCGGCCTTACTAACTATGTTACTATGTTACTATGTAACTGTGCTGGCTTTTTTAGATGTTTTTTTTTAGCAAAGTCCAGTCTAGCCTTTTTATTCTTGATGCTTATGAGTGGCTTGCACCGTGCAGTGAACCCTCTGTATTTACTTTCATGCAGTCTTTTCTTTATGGTAGATTTGGATATTGATACGCCGACCTCCTGGACAGTGTTGATAACTTGGTTGGCTGTTGTGAAGGGGTTTCTCTTCACCATGGAGATTATTCTGCGATCATCCACCACTGTTGTCTTCCGTGGGCGCCCAGGTCTTTTTTCATTGATGAGTTCACCAGTGCTTTCTTTCTTTCTCAGGATGTACCAAACTGTAGATTTTGCCACTCCTAATATTGTAGCAATTTCTCTGTTTTTTTCTGTTTTCGCAGCTTAAGGATGGCTTGTTTCACCTGCATGGAGAGCTCCTTTGACCACATGTTTACTTCACAGCAAAACCTTCCAAATGCAAGCACCACACCTCAAATCAACTGCAGGCCTTTTATCTGCTTAATTGAGAATGACATAACGAAGGGATTGCCCACACCTGTTCATGAAATAGCCTTGGAGTCATTTGTCCAATTACCGGTACTTTTGGTCCCTTTAAAAACAGGGTGGCACATGTTAAGGAGCAGAAACTCCTAAACCCTTCATCCAATTTTAATGTGGATACCCTCAAATGAAAGCTCAAAGTCTGAACTTCAACTGCATCTGTTTTGTTTAAAATTCATTGTGGTAATGTCTATAACCAAAATTAGAAAAGTGTTGTCTCTGTCCAAATATATATGGACCTAACTGTATATGTTTTAGCTGTAGTGCTAGGACATGCAGGGAAGTGTGGACTCTGCATGGAGCACAGAGGGGTCTCCTGGTCATACATGTAGACGTCAGGCATCCGCTCTGCGAAAACGTAAATGATCTAGGACACTGCTGGTTCATTTTCTGCACCACGCTGCAATGGTTGGTAGTCATGGCCAACATTGTTAACCCCTTTCTGCCAGCTGACGGAATAGTACGTCAGCTGGCAGATCCCCTGCTTTGAGGTGGGCTCCGGCGGTGAGCCCACCTCAAAGCCGCGACATGTCAGCTGTTTTGTACAGCTGACATGTGCGCGCAATGAGCGCGAGCGGAATCGCGATCCGCCCGCGCTCATTAACTAGTTAAATGCCGCCGTCAAGCGCTGACAGCGGCATTTAACTAGCACTCCCGGCCGCGCGGCCGGAAGTGCTCGCACTGCTGACCCCCGTCACATGATCGGGGGTCAGCGATGCATCGCCATAACAACCAGAGGTCTCCTTGAGACCTCTATGGTTGTTGATGGCCGATTGCTTTGAGCGCCACCCTGTGGTCGGCGTTCAAAGCAACCCTGCATTTCTGCTACATAGAGGTGATCTGTACTTCACCTCTATGTAGCAGAGCCGATCGAGTTATGCATGCTTCTAGCCTCCCATGGAGGCTATTGAAGCATGCTAAAATTAAAAAAAAAAAAGTGATTAAAAATATAAAAAAAATTAAAAATATATAAAAGTTCAAATCACCCCCCTTTCGCCCCAATCAAAATAAAACAATTAAAAAAAAATCAAACATACACATATTTGGTATTGCCGCGTTCAGAATCGCCCGATCTATCAATAAAAACAAAGGATTAACCTGACCGCTAAATGACGTAGCGAGAAAAAAAATCAAAACGCCAAAATTACGTTTTTTTGGTCGCCGCAACATTGCATTAAAATGCAATAACGGGCGATCAAAAGAACGTATCTACACCAAAATGGTATCATTAAAAACGCCAGCTCGGCACGCAAAAAATAAGCCCTCACCTGACCCCAGATCACGAAAATTGGAGACGCTACGGGTATCGGAAAATCGCGCAATTTTTTTTTTTTTTTTTAGCAAAATTTGGAAATTTTTTTCACCACTTAGATATAAAACAACCTAGACATGTTTGGTGTCTATGAACTCATAATGACCTGGAGAATCATAATGGCAGGTTAGTTTTAGCATTTAGTGAACCTAGCAAAAAAGCCAAACAAAAAACAAGTGTGAGATTGCACTTTTTTTGCAATTTCATCACACTTGGAATTTTTTTCCCGTTTTCTGTTACATGGCATGGTAAAATCAATGGTATCGTTCAAAAGTACATCTCGTCCCGCAAAAAATAAGCCCTCACATGGCCATATTGACGGAAAAATAAAAAAGTTATGGCTCTGGGAAGGAGGGGAGCAAAAAACGAAAATGAAAAAGCGGAAAAAGCTCCGGGGGTGAAGGGGTTAATATCATTTTTACTCTGTTAGCCTCGTCCACTGCTTGTGTCACCTTAATAACAGGTCTATATCCATCAGCTGCTGCTCCTCCTCCACATCCTGCTGCATGTAACATGGATGTTCAGTGTATTTGGAGGGGCTATATCCTGAACAGTGTTCTACCAGAGGTCTTCACCTGACCCCAAAAAATCATTAACAGTTTAGACAAAAATTGAGATTTTTTTTTCAATAAAATAGCATTAATGTAATTCCAAGAATTTTTCTTAATTTCCATGAATTACCAGAATATCACTGTTACTTGTATGCCACTCCAATTTGACAACAAAATAGGTATGGCAAAACAGACCTGTTCAGGTAAATGTCTCAATTTACAAAAGTAGAAAAAATAGATGTGGCACTCACCCAAGTTAGCTGCAAATCAATGTCCTTTATTCATCATAACAATGAAACAGACATGGTAAGGAGAGGCGGCTGGTTGAGGGTAGCGGTGCGGGGAGTGAGAGGAGGACAATGGCCGTTTCGCGCTTGTGCGCTTCCACGGCGCTTTTTTCTACTTTTGACAATTGTTTATTACTTTTTTGTGGAGCACCACCCGCACGCTGCTGGTCTCATACGTGCTATACGAGTCTTAACAAGGATCCGTTTATTATTGAACCGTCTGTTGCGAGATCGCCTAGTGCCGTTCATATTCTTCACTTTGTTTAATGTCTCAATTTAGTGTGATCATTTGTTTGGAAGTTTTTACATTATTATTATTATTATTCATTTTTATAACGCCATTTATTCAATGGCGCTTTACATGTGAAAAAAGGGCATACATATGTAAGTACAATAAACATGAGCAATACAAGGCACACACAAGTACAGGAGGAGAGAGGACCCTGCCCATGAGGGCTCACAGTCTACAGGGGGTGAGTGAGGATACACTAGGAGAGGGTAGAGTTTGTTGTGTGGCAGTTCAGTAGACTGAGCATCACTGCAGGTTGTAGGCTTGTCGGAAGAGGTGGGTCTTCAGGTTCTTTTTGAAAGCTTCCATGGTAGGCGAAAGTCTGATGTGTTGGGGTAGAGAGTTACAAAGTATGGTGGAGGCACAGGAGAAGTATTGTATGCGGTTGTGGGAAGAAAAGATAAGAGGGGAGTAGAGAAAGAGATCTTGAGAGGATCGAAGGTTGCGTGTAGGTAAGTACTGGGAGACGAGGTCACTAATGATGAGCGAGTGTACTCGTTGCTCGGGTTTTCCCGAGCACGCTCCGGTGATCTCCGAGTATTTGTTAGTGTTCGGAGATTAAGTTTATCGCCTCAGCTGAATGATTTACAGCTACTTCCCAGACTGAGTACATGTGGGGGTTGCCTGGTTGCTAGGGAATCCTCACATGTAATCAAGCTGGCTAATAGCTGTAAATCATTCAGCTGCGGTGATTAAAACTTCATCTCCGAACACTAATACTCAGAGATCACCCGAACAACGAGTACACTCGCTCATCACTACATGTCACAGACGTATGGAGGAGACAGATTGTGGATGGCTTTGTATGTCATAGTTAGAGTTTTGAACTGGAGCCTCTGGACAATAGGAAGCCAGTGAAGGGCTTGGCAGAGAGGAGAGGCTGGGGAATAACGGGGAGACAGGTGGATTAGTTGGGTAGTAGAGTTTAGGACAGATTGGAGTGGTACAAGAGTGCTAGAGGGGAGGCCAATGAGTAGGAGGTTGCAATAGTCAAGAAGGGAGATGAGGGGTGTGCACGAGCGTTTTTGCAGTTTCTTGGTCAAGGATACATAAGGCAGATTAACTCCCTCTGCCCAAAAAGGGCGACTTAACAACAAATGCTAGTAGGTAATAACATTGCATAAAATGCTGCCGCAGTCCAAAGTATTGTTGTGGGATGTACTGTTACCAAAGTAAATTTTACAACAAGTATATAAAAGGTTGAATTTGTATAATGTCTTCAAATTTTTTAAAAAACACTATTGCTATCCCTTACTGCTCTTCAGTCTCCAGGTGTCGCTGAGCTGTCGACTCTGAAGTGCCATGATGTCAGTACCTGGCGACTGAGAATAGCATTAGGCCAGGGTCACACTTGCGAGTGCAATGCGAGAAGCTCGTGCATCAATACTTGGCACTGCCGCAAGCATTCGGGACCGGAGCGCGCAGCTGCATGTATTTCTTTGAAGCTGACCGCGCGAGTTTCTCGGATTGCACTCTCAAGTGTGACCCCGCCTTACTGCTAATTTCAGTAGCCGGATTAGGAGAAAGTCTTGGGAATCACTGGACTATTCCAGACCTGCTGGGAACTTTTTTTAAAAACTTTGCTTTAATTGAATAGAAAAATTTGCATACCTCATTGCAAATATTTTACCTGAAGCATACATGCTAATGACAAGGATTAACCAAAACCTATCATATGCATGCTATGCTGTTATGAGATGGTGGGTAGCAAAATGCCTATTCCAGACATAATTACATTGATTCAAAAGGAAAATAAACTAAAAACTGGTTGGAGAAAAGAATATGTCTGAAACAGGTACATATCTTACATATTGATCTCCCAACATGGGTGCTTAACCTAAACTCTGTGCAGGACCCATCAACACCAGAGTAGACTCCTAACACCCAGAACTGTCTCTACACAGTGGTTCTCCTAAAAATATTTCTATGTAGGTGCTTTTAGTAGAAGTTGCTTTTGATACCACACTGTTGGTTGAATGTCATCTTAAATGCATTGTGAAAGCATGGAGATGAAACTTTCCCAAATTTGAAAAAAGAATTGCACATTTTCCTCTTTATGCAAGGGGGCCTCAGCCCAACCCATCTGAAGCAGAAATGACAGTTTGTCTTGGAAGTTCTTGAAAGGAGGAGGTTGATTGTGGATCCATACCTGCAGAATGGATTTAATACTGTCTGACGCCATCAAATGTAGTAGTTTACGGGCCCTTGGACAGCATGTATATTTATCTGGCTTTAAATATCCAAAGATGGCCTGTAGAGGCTCAACAGGAGCAAAGTTTGTCTGATGCATGGTGGTGAATTATCGCACTCTGACCCAGAAGGGTCGAATGGCCAGGCAAGTCCACAGGCAATGTAACAAATTGGCTTTGGGGGAGTGGCATTTAAAACACATGGAGATTGTATACAGCCCCATTCTATAACTTTTTTGCAGAGTTAAATAATCCACAACAGATTTTCAGTCTCCTTTTTAGAAAATGAGCTGAAGGTGGGAATTTGTGGACTTTATCTAGAGCTTTCAGAATAGCGCTGCAGGGCAAGGTAGGATCTTCGATCTTGCCATTTTGTTAGCTGAAATTGGGATTTCTCATAATCTAGGGCGACATGGATGAATTTGTAATTGGTAGCTATTTTGCCAGACGTGGAATTAGATTTAGTGAACCATCTAAGCAAGCATGGTCTCTAGTGATGAGCGAATATACTCGTTACTCGAGAATTCCCGAGCACGCTCGGGTGTCCTCCGAGTATTTGTAAGTGCTCGGAGATTTAGTTTTCCTTGCAGCAGCTGTTGTGATAGGCAATTCAGTATCACAATGGACATAGCGGTCAGAGCACATACAGTGATCTGACAATAACCCAAAATCATAGAACGAGCTCTGAGACGTGGGAACTCTGCAGACCGCAATCCCTAATCCTCTCCAAACAACACTAGAGGCAGCCATGGATTGCGCCTAACTCTGCCTATGCAACTCGGCACAGCCTGAGAAACTAACTAGCCTGAAGATAGAAAATAAGCCTACCTTGCCTCAGAGAAATACCCCAAAGGAAAAGGCAGCCCCCCACATATAATGACTGTGAGTTAAGATGAAAAGACAAACGTAGGGATGAAATAGATTCAGCAAAGTGAGGCCCGACTTTCTTAACAGAGCGAGGATAGGAAAGATAACTTTGCGGTCTACACAAAACCCTAAAGAAAACCACGCAAAGGGGGCAAAAAGACCCTTCGTACCGAACTAACGGCACGGAGGTACACCCTTTGCGTCCCAGAGCTTCCAGCAAAACAAATAGACAAGCTGGACAGAAAAAATAGCAAACAAATAGCAAAGAAGAACTTAGCTATGCAGAGCAGCAGGCCACAGGAATGATCCAGGGAAAAACAAGTCCAACACTGGAACATTGACAGGAAGCATGGATCAGAGCATTAGGTGGAGTTAAGTAGAGAAGCACCTAACGACCTCACCAGATCACCTGAGGGAGGAAACTCAGAAGCCGCGGTACCACTTTCCTCCACAAACGGAAGCTCCCAGAGAGAATCAGCCGAAGTACCACTTGTGACCACAGGAGGGAGCTCTGCCACAGAATTCACAACAGTACCCCCCCCCTTGAGGAGGGGTCACCGAACCCTCACCAGAGCCCCAAGGCCGACCAGGATGAGCCACATGAAAGGCACGAACAAGATCGGGAGCATGGACATCAGAGGCAAAAACCCAGGAATTATCTTCCTGAGCATAACCCTTCCATTTAACCAGATACTGGAGTTTCCGTCTTGAAACACGAGAATCCAAAATTTTCTCCACAATATACTCCAATTCCCCCTCCACCAAAACCGGGGCAGGAGGGTCAACAGATGGAACCATAGGTGCCACGTATCTCCGCAACAATGACCTATAGAATACGTTATGTATGGAAAAAGAATCTGGGAGGGTCAGACGAAAAGACACAGGATTAAGAACCTCAGAAATCCTATACGGACCAATGAAACAAGGTTTAAACTTAGGAGAGGAAACCTTCATAGGAATATGACGAGAAGATAACCAAACCAGATCCCCAACACGAAGTCGGGGACCCACACGGCATCTGCGATTAGCGAAACGTTGAGCCTTCTCCTGGGACAAGGTCAAATTGTCCACTACATGAGTCCAAATCTGCTGCAACCTGTCCACCACAGTATCCACACCAGGACAGTCCGAAGACAACCTGTCCTGAAGAGAAACGAGGATGGAACCCAGAATTGCAGAAAAATGGCGAAACCAAAGTAGCCGAGCTGGCCCGATTAATAAGGGCGAACTCAGCCAAAGGCAAAAAGGACACCCAGTCATCCTAATCGGCAGAAACAAAGCATCTCAGATAGGTTTCCAAGGTCTGATTGGTTCGTTCGGTCTGGCCATTAGTCTGAGGATGGAAAGCCGAGGAAAAAGACAAGTCAATGCCCATCCTACCACAAAAGGCTCGCCAAAACCTCGAAACAAACTGGGAACCTCTGTCAGAAACGATATTCTCTGGAATGCCATGCAAACGAACCACATGCTGGAAGAACAATGGCACCAAATCAGAGGAGGAAGGCAATTTAGACAAGGGTACCAGATGGACCATCTTAGAAAAGCGATCACAGACCACCCAAATGACTGACATCTTTTGAGAAACGGGAAGATCTGAAATAAAATCCATAGAGGTATGTGTCCAAGACCTCTTCGGGACCGGCAAGGGCAAAAGCAACCCACTGGCACGAGAACAGCAGGGCTTAGCCCGAGCACAAATCCCACAGGACTGCACAAAAGTACACACATCCCGCGACAGAGATGGCCACCAAAAGGATCTAGCCACTAACTCTCTGGTACCAAAGATTCCAGGATGACCAGCCAACACCGAACAATGAACCTCAGAGATAACTTTATTCGTCCACCTATCAGGGACAAACAGTTTCTCCGCTGGACAACGATCAGGTTTATTAGCCTGAAATTTTTGCAGCACCCGCCGCAAATCAGGGGAGATGGCAGACACAATTACTCCTTCCTTGAGGATACCCGCCGGCTCAGATAAACCCGGAGAGTCGGGCACAAAACTCCTAGACAGAGCATCCGCCTTCACATTTTTAGAGCCCGGAAGGTACGAAATCACAAAGTCAAAACGGGCAAAAAACAGCGACCAACGAGCCTGTCTAGGATTCAAACGCTTAGCAGACTCGAGATAAGTCAAGTTCTTATGATCAGTCAATACCACCACGCGATGCTTAGCTTCTTCAAGCCAATGACGCCACTCCTCGAATGCCCACTTCATGGCCAGCAACTCTCGGTTGCCCACATCATAATTTCGCTCAGCAGGCGAAAACTTCCTGGAAAAAAAAAGCGCATGGTTTCATCACTGAGCAATCAGAACCTCTCTGCGACAAAACAGCCCCTGCTCCAATCTCAGAAGCATCAACCTCGACCTGGAACGGAAGAGAAACATCTGGTTGACACAACACAGGGGCAGAAGAAAAACGACGCTTCAACTCTTGAAAAGCTTCCACAGCAGCAGAAGACCAATTGACCAAATCAGCACCCTTCTTGGTCAAATCGGTCAATGGTTTGGCAATACTAGAAAAATTGCAGATGAAGCGACGATAAAAATTAGCAAAGCCCAGGAACTTTTGCAGACTTTTCAGAGATGTCGGCTGAGTCCAATCATGGATGGCTTGGACCTTAACAGGATCCATCTCGATAGTAGAAGGGGAAAAGATGAACCCCAAAAATGAAACCTTCTGCACACCAAAGAGACACTTTGATCCTTTCACAAACAAAGAATTAGCACGCAGGACCTGAAAAACCGTTCTGACCTGCTTCACATGAGACTCCCAATCATCCGAGAAGATCAAAATGTCATCCAAGTACACAATCAGGAATTTATCCAGGTACTCTCGGAAGATGTCATGCATAAAGGACTGAAACACTGATGGAGCATTGGCAAGTCCGAATGGCATCACTAGATACTCAAAATGACCCTCGGGCGTATTAAATGCAGTTTTCCATTCATCGCCTCGCCTGATTCGCACCAGATTATACGCACCACGAAGATCTATCTTGGTGAACCAACTAGCCCCCTTAATCCGAGCAAACAAATCAGATAACAATGGCAAGGGGTACTGAAATTTAACAGTGATCTTATTAAAAAGGCGGTAATCTATACAAGGTCTCAGCGAACCATCGTTCTTGGCTACAAAAAAGAACCCTGCTCCTAATGGCGACATGACGGGCGAATATGCCCCTTCTCCAAGGATTCCTTCACATAACTGCGCATAGCGGTGTGCTCAGGCACGGATAAATTAAACAGTCGACCTTTTGGGAATTTACTACCAGGAATCAAATAGATAGCACAATCAGAATCCCTATGCGGAGGTAGGGCATCGGACTTGGGCTCATCAAATACATCCCGGTAATCAGACAAGAACTCTGGAACCTCAGAAGGGGTGGATGACAAAATTGACAGAAATGGAACATCACCATGTACCCCCTGACAACCCCAGCTGGACACCGACATGGATTTCCAATCCAATACTGGATTATGGGCTTGTAGCCATGGCAACCCGAACACGACCACATCATGCAGATTATGCAACACCAGAAAGCGAATAACCTCCTGATGTGCAGGAGCCATGCACATGGTCAGCTGGGTCCAGTATTGAGGCTTATTCTTGGCCAAAGGCGTAGCATCAATTCCTCTCAATGGAATAGGACACTGCAAGGGCTCCAAGAAAAACCCACAACGCTTAGCATATTCCAAGTCCATCAAATTCAGGGCAGTGCCTGAATCCACAAACGCCATGACAGAATATGATGACAAAGAGCAGATCAAGGTAACGGACAGAAGAAATTTTGACTGTACTGTACCAATGGTGGCAGACCTAGCGAACCGCTTAGTGCGCTTAGGACAATCAGAGATAGCATGAGTGGAATCACCACAGTAGAAACACAGCCCATTCAGACGTCTGTGTTCTTGCCGTTCAACTCTGGTCATAGTCCTATTGCACTGCATAGGCTCAGGTTTAATCTCAGGTAATACCGCCAAATGGTGCACAGATTTACGCTCACGCAAGCGTCGACCGATCTGAATGGCCAAAGACATAGACTCATTCAAACCAGCAGGCATAGGAAATCCCACCATGACATCCTTAAGGGCTTCAGAGAGACCCTTTCTGAATATAGCTGCCAGCGCAGATTCATTCCATTGAGTGAGCACGGACCACTTTCTAAATTTCTGGCAATATACCTCTATCTCATCCTGAGCCTGACAAAGAGCCAGCAAATTTTTTTCTGCCTGATCCACTGAATTAGGCTCATCGTACAGCAATCCAAGCGCCAGGAAAAACGCATCGATATTACTTAATGCAGGATCTCCTGACGCAAGAGAAAATGCCCAGTCCTGAGGGTCGCCACGCAAAAAAGAAATGACGATCCTAACCTGTTGAACTGGGTCACCAGAGGAGCGAGGTTTCAAAGCCAGAAATAGTTTACAATTATTTTTGAAACTCAGAAATTTAGTTCTATCTCCAAAAAACAAATCTGGAATAGGAATTCTCAGTTCTAACAAAGAATTCTGAACCACAAAATCTTGAATATTTTGAACTCTTGCCGTGAGCTGATCCACACATGAAGACAGACCTTTAATGTCCATTGCTACACCTGTGTCCTGAACCACCCAAATGTCTAGGGGAAAAAAAGGGCAAAACACAGTGCAAAGAAAAAAAAATGGTATCAGAACTTTTTTCCCTCTATTGAGAATCATTAGCACTTTTGGCTTCCTGTACTGTTGTGATAGGCAATTCAGTATCACAATGGACATAGCGGTCAGATCACATACAGTGATCTGACAATAACCCAAAATAATAGAACGAGCTCTGAGACGTGGGAACTCTGCAGACCGCAATCCCTAATCCTCTCCAAACAACATAGAGGCAGCCGTGGATTGTGCCTAACTCTGCCTATGCAACTCGGCACAGCCTGAGAAACTAACTAGCCTGAAGATAGAAAATAAGCCTACCTTGCCTCAGAGAAATACCCCAAAGGAAAAGGCAGCCCCCCACATATAATGACTGAGTTAAGATGAAAAGACAAACGTAGGGATGAAATAGATTCAGCAAAGTGAGGCCCGACTTTCTTAACAGAGCGAGGATAGGAAAGATAACTTTGCAGTCTACACAAAACCCTAAAGAAAACCACGCAAAGGGGGCAAAAAGACCCTCCATACCGAACTAACGGCACGGAGGTACACCCTTTGCGTCCCAGAGCTTCCAGCAAAACAAATAGACAAGCTGGACAGAAAAAATAGCAAACAAATAGCAAAGAAGAACTTAGCTATGCAGAGCAGCAGGCCACAGGAATGATCCAGGGAAAAACAAGTCCAACACTGGAACATTAACAGGAAGCATGGATCAGAGCATTAGGTGGAGTTAAGTAGAGAAGCACCTAACGACCTCACCTGAGGGAGGAAACTCAGAAGCCGCAGTACCACTTTCCTCCACAAACGGAAGCTCCCAGAGAGAATCAGCCGAAGTACCACTTGTGACCACAGGAGGGAGCTCTGCCACAGAATTCACAACAAGCAGCTGAATGATTTACATATGTTAGCCAGCTTGATTACATGTGGGGATTCCCTAGCAACCAGGCAACCCCCACATGTACTTATGCTGGCTAGTAGCTGGAAATCATTCAGCTGCCGCGATGAAAACTAAATCTCCGAGCACTTACAAATACTCGGAGGACACCCGAGCATGCTCGGGAAATCTTGAGTAACAAGTATGTTCGCTCATCACTAATGGTCTCTACTCCTGCTCAGGATGATGTGCTAGTATTTGTGTTACATAACTCTTAGCTTATAAGTATTGGAAAGATGGGAATATGGCGGTAGAGTATTTAGACTGTATCTCCTCTATTCAGCACATGTGGTGTTCCTCTAAGTGGACCAGGTGTATAATAGATATTATACCTTGATAGAGCCACTTATAAAATACAGGATGAGAATGTCCATATTGAAAATGGGGGTTACTATTGAGTGGGAAGAGAGATGCCCGGGGGGATAGCTGAAACTGTCGGTGTATTTTCTGCCATGCCTTCCATGTAGACACCAGGAGTGGGTTTGCTCTTACCTCAGTTGGCAATTCAGTACAAGGTGTAAGATGGCAGGAAGAGCCAGCCCTGGTGTGAGACAGCACTCCAGGTCATATAGGGCAAAGCAGAATGTCCCTCCAGGTCGTATAGGGCAAAGCAGAATGTCCCTCCAAGCCAGTTCACCACCACCACCACCAGGAATAGGGATGCTAAAGTAGGTTGTAGTGTCTAACATCAGGGAAATTTATCCCCAAATTTCCCTTCAGCTGTTGGAGTAATTTAAAGGTTATATGGGGCTTTTTTCCCTCCAAGAAAAATAAACGGTATAAAAAGTTGATCCGTTTCTCCTCGTTAGAAGTTAGATTGAGAGAGTATGAAAAAGAGAGAGAAGACGCAGAGATTCAGTCATTTTAATTAAATTGGCTACACCTATGTATGACAGACTAAAATCCTTCCATTTAACATACTGTATATACTCGAGTATAAGCCAAGATTTTCAGCCCATTTTTTTTAGGCTAAAAGTGCCCCTCTCGGCTTATACTCGAGTCATTGTCCCAGGGGGTTGGCGGGGGAGAGGGAGCGGCAGGAGTGGCGGCTGTCACATCATACCTGCTCACGGCATGATCTCTGCACATCCCTGCTTCTCCGATGGTCTCCGGTGCCTGCAGCTCTTCCTGTGTTCAGTGGTCATGTGGTACCGCTCATTAAAGCAATGAATATGGGCGCGACTCCACTCCTATAGGTGGAGCGCATATTCATTACTTTAATGAGCGGTACCATGTGACCGCTGAACACAGGAACAAGCTGCTGGCGCGCGCCGGAGACCATCGGAGAAGCAGGGATATAGAGAGACCACGCCAGGATGGGGCGAGTATGACGGGGAGGGTGAGCCATGCAGAGGGCGCAATGACGTGGTTAGTGCGTGCCCTCTGCCTGAACAGTCACTGCAGAGACCCAGAAGCACAGCGGTGTGCGGTGGTGGAATGGGGACAGGTGAATATCGCAAGTGTCGGTGTCCTAAGCCAGCGGCGACTCCCACACCTGGTGCCCATAGTGCGCCGGTGTCCCCACCTGCTAAGGCCCCCGGCACTCGGCGCCCAGCGATGAGAGGGGAGTATGTTTTTTTTTTTTTATCGCAGCAGCAGCATATGCGGCATATTATTCTATGGAGCATCTTATGGGGCCATCAACCTTTGTGCAGCATTATATGGGGCATAATATTCTATGAAGCATCTTATGGGGTCATCATTAACCTTTTATGCAGCATTATATGGGGCATATTTTAATATAGAGCATCTTATGGGGCCCATCATGAACTTTCTGGCACATTAAATGGGGCTCCTAATTCAATATGGACATTCAAAAACACTTAAGCTACTGATGTCTCAACTAATTTTACTTTTATTGGTATCCATTTTTATTTTTGAAATTTACCAGTAGCTGCTGCATTTTCCGCCCTAGGCTTATACTCGAGTCAATAAGTTTTCCCAGTTTTTCGTGGCAAAATAAGGGGTCTCGGCTTATACTCGGGTCGGGTTATACTCTAGTATATACGGTAAATTGATATTTGTTTTGTACAATTTAGCTGGATGCCTCATCACCTGTACTCACAGGTATTTTAATGAGCAAGTAGCCCATTGACAGGGGAACTCCGATGCACATAACGGTTTGGAGGGGCAACGTAGCATCATCACCTGTCTTGTCCCAACTGACAGCCCAATAAGCCTCCCACATCTAATTCTCGTATAAGGGAATGTTGGACCTGTTTGAGGTTATTTACTACCAGCAGAATATCATCTGCAAATGCAGCAACCGGTAACTCGCTAGAGCCCACCATAAGTTCCCTAAAACTAGGGGTCTGCAATAGGTGGTATAGTGAGGGGTCTATAAAGAGGATATATAGCAGGGGTCCCAGTTTGGCTCCCAAAAAGAGATCATTGCTGTTGCACTACATCCAGTAACCACCACAGAACTTTTTTTTTTTATATAATAAATTGGTGAACAATAGACAGTGTCTGGTTTTTATTTCTCACTTTTATGTTTTTCAGATTTCCAGATTTGTGGACTATGTCAGATTCCCTGGACTATGTTGAACCTGCATGTTGGTTTTTTTTTTTAAAAAAAAACACATGCAAGGCACTAATTACAAGTGCTTCTCACAAAATTAGAATATCATGAAAAAGTTAATTTATTTCAGTTCTTCAATAAAAAAAATGAAACTCATATTATATAGAGTCATTACAAACAGAGTGATCTATTTCAAGTGTTTATTTATGTTAATGTTGATGATTATGGCTTACAGCCAATGAAAACCCAAAAGTCATTATCTCAGTACGGTAAATTAGAATACTTAACAAAAACACCTGAAAAAGCTTGCTAAACCTTTAAAAAGATCCCTTAGTCTGTTTCAGTAGGTTCAACAATCATGGGGAAGACTGCTGACATGACAGATGTCCAGTAGGCAGTGATTGACACACTCCACAAGGGCAAGCCACAATAGGTCATTGCTAAAGAAGATGGCTGTTCACAGAGTGCTGTATCCAAGCATATTAATGGAAAGTTGAGTGGAATGAAAACGTGTGGTAGAAAGAGGTGCACAAGCAGGATAACCACAGACTTGAAAGGTTGATAAGAAAAGGCCATTCAAAAATTTGGGGGAGATTCACAAGAGTGGGCGGCTGCTGGAGTCATTGCTTCAAGAGCCACCACACAAAGACGTATCCAGGACAAGTGCTACAAATGTCGCATTCCTTTTGTCAAGCCACTCATGGCCAATAGACAACACCAGAAGCTGAACTGATGATCTTTGGGGTGTAAAGACGTCAATGGCCAAATGGTCCTCTGAAGCAGAGATGGTGTTCCAGGAGTTGAAGCTCATCCTGTCTAAGCAGCTGGTCTTGATCGCACCTGACTTCAGTAGGGAATTTGTGGTCCAGACTGACGCCTCAGAGGTCGGGTTGGAGGCCGTGTTGTTGGCCGTGTTGTTCCAGGAAGTAAACAAGGAACATCCCATTATATACTTAAGCAGGAAACTCTCTGCCTGTGAGAAAAACTACGCCAACATATAAAAAAAAAAAAGAGTGCTTGGCCTTTCAGACCGGAAATTCAGGTTAGTGTCAGACCAAGCACCCCTGAGATGAATGAGAGAAAAAATTCCCCAGTGACCAAGTGGTTTCTGGCACTCCAGGACTTCAATTCCCATGTGCAGCATGGGCTAGGGAATCTACATCATAACACAGATGCCCTGTCCAGACTTCCACGATTAGTGAGTAAAGGTGCCAAAACCCCAGTCTTTGAGCAGGAGGGGGGGGGGGGGATGTGACAAAATTCTGGAGGGGAGATACATTTCATTAAGGCTATTAGCTTCTGTGATTTAAAACCCATAAGTTAAATCCAACACACTGTGTTGAGAAGGTTTAATCGTGTTTTTAAGGGCTGGGTTTTTGTGGACAACCATAGAGCAGGTGGGAGGCTGCCCACCTTATCTTCACCCCAGGGTGTGGTCTGGGGTTTCAATAGTCAGCCTCCTGAGGCATTCTGTGTTCGGTGTGTCTCGAGAGGCTAACTCCAGAGAAGTGTTTGTGCTGATCTGAACCAGGTGTTCTTTTTGCTAACCATGAGCAGGCGGATCCCAGCTACCACCAGGAATGTGCTTTGTGTTACCACTAAACCAGTGAAGATCTTAAAGAGATAGTGTTCCCGAGTCTACCTCTGTGCACAGCTGAGTGAGCCGATCTACCACAGCAATTATGATAACATTATATATTGTATCATGAAGCAGATGGGCAACCAGTGCAATGACTTACATAGGCCTGAGACAGATTTGAGAGGGGAGAGTGTAGTGAAAGGAAGATCAATTTGGTAAGAAAAGAGATGATTCTAGAGATGGTTTTGGAGTTGCAGGCGACATGATCATGCGACTGACTTCAGATGTGAAGAAAATATATGAATCAAAAATAATTGCAAGACTGAGCATGCTGCATGGGAGCTGTGGTACTGCCACATGGACATGGAAATATCAGGTTCAGATACAATAGTAGAAAAGAAGTTTAGTTTCATAATAAAATTCAGTTTCAAATAGAAGGAGGACATGATGCATTAGACAGCAGATAGTCCTGTTTGTTGTAGTCGACCAAAGCTGTGTTCTTCAGAATATTTGCTCCAAACTGTACGTTCTGCTTCTTAAGGAACATACAGTAATGCTATTCTCAACAAGGAAATAGAAAATAAGGGAAATTCCAGGTGAAATGATCAAGTGCCTCTTCTGCATTGTTCACATATTTGTATCCATTCCAAACACCACAGGAGACACGTCATTAAAGGGAACCTGTCATGTCCTTTTCAACATGTAAACTGTCTCCGATGCGTGATGCAACGAGAGCGGTGCCAACCGTGACTGAATAAAATGAAGAACACTTCTATGACTAAATGAGCAGGTACGATCTAACTATATAAAGTGCTTTCTGCTCATGATTAGACCACCATTCTTAATGAACAAAATGTGTTAGTGATGCACACTGCATCACTAACAACGCACTGGGGACAGTTTACATGCTAAAAAGGACATGACAGGTTCCCTTTAAGTGATTTGTTAGCAAAGCTTCATACAAAAAAGACAAATTGAATATACACATAATTACTAGATAGACATGTCTGGCGATACTGCATCAGTCCAGGTGTATTTGTGGAGGTAGCTTTCTATAAATTGGCCATTACCCAGCATTTTCTGCAGCAAAACCAATGTCAACAAGGTAAGAATTTTTCAGGTCAGAGTCCATTAGCAATTTATCTGCATTTACTGCTGAAATTACCATCTATCTGTCTATAAAAATGACCCTGTCATCCTGTACAATGTAGCAGTCAGCAACAAGGCAGTGTTTAGCCAATTGTTCTCAGTAGTTGTGATGTGGAGAAGGCCAGCAAAGAGCAACCTAGTAATCACCCCATGGAGTGAAGTAAAGACCTGCACATATGGGGTTAATCTGCAGGGTAATAGCGTAATTAACCTGCCCAGCATCTTCAATTAGCTGAACGCTGCGGGGAAATCCCCCCACCTTCCTCGTCAGTGTTCCGGTTTCAGTCATGGGGCGGCGTTGGTTCAGTCTGGCCCCCGATACAGACTGACAGCCGGCCCCCGATACAGACTGACAGCCGGCCCCAATACAGTGCCAGTCAGGGTCTGAACCCGCGCCAGCAACACCCGCGTGACAAACCGGTTCATGAAGACCGTGTAGGGATCTAAAGGTCTGTTGCAATGTTCCTTATCAGCATTATATTTGGATTAATTGGTCTCATACGCTGTGTAATTTTACTGTGTTCTTGAGGTTTGTTAAGCTTTAATAAAAATAAGTTACAAAAAAAAAAAAAAAACCATAAAAGTTAAGTTAAGGTACCGTCACATTAAGCGACGCTACAGCGATATAGACAACGATGCCGATCGATGCAGCGTCGCTGTTTCGTCGCTGTGTGGTCGCTGGAGAGCTGTCACACAGACAGTTCTCCAGCGACCAACGATGCCAAAGTCCCCGGGTAACCAGGGTAAACATCGGGTTACTAAGCGCAGGGCCGCGCTTAGTAACCCGATGTTTACCCTGGTTACCATTGTAAATGTAAAAAAAAACAAACACTACATACTTACATTCCGGTGTCTGTCCCCTGGCCTCAGCTTCCCTGCACTGTGTCAGCGCCGGCCGGCCGGCCGTAAAGCAGAGCGGTGACGTCACCGCTGTGCTTTACGGCCGGCCGGCGCTCACAGTCAGTGCAGGAAAGCACAGCGCCGGGGGACAGACACCGGAATGTAAGTATGTAGTGTTTGTTTTTTTTTACATTTACACTGGTAACCAGGGTAAACATCGGGTTACTAAGCGCGGCCCTGCGCTTAGTAACCCGATGTTTACCCTGGTTACCAGTGAAGACATCGCTGAATCAGCGTCACACACGCCGATTCAGCGATGTCTGCGGGAGATCCAGCGACGAAATAAAGTTCTGGCCTTTCTGCTCTGACCAGCGATATCACAGCAGGAACCTGATCGCTGCTGCGTGTCAAACACAACAATATCGCTATCCAGGATGCTGCAACGTCACGGATCGCTAGCGATATCGTTGTTAAGTTGTTCAGTGTGAAGGTACCTTTAGAATAATACAATCCCCACTGATTTTCCTCTATCTTGGATTCGTATGGCTTATCCCCTGTCGGATACCTGTGGATAAGGAGAGTGTTGGATCTCCTGTCCTTTTGTTGTCTCCTTTTGTTACATCAATTTTATATACCAATAACAGACTTATCAGATATGAATACTGCAGCCAAAATAGCTAAAATCTGCAATAGTATTAAAAAATAACATGAGAAGAATGACTACACAAGTAATCATTTTAACAGGCAATATAACCATTTATTTGCAAAAATGTTACTTTTCAACATATCAAAATATTTTTTACAAAATGAAAACACCATGGTTGTAAGATAAAGCTTATCCACCATAAAACAGTCACATGTACAATCTATTAAGAAAAAACACTAAACAATAAAAACATACACAAATGCAAACTAGATGTAACCATTTGCTGGAACTGTACCAGTGAAATGCCAATGGCAAATATGATCAAATCTTCTATTAATGCATGTAAACAAATGGGCCACCAGGTTTTGAGAGGAGCATGATGTAGGGACAGAGCTGATTCCAGTGATGTATCACTTACTTTACAGGCTTCTGCAGTTTTGATACCGTTTTGTCTGCTGCAGATCTAGCAGTGCTCTGAATCTTGAGCTCTGTATAACCCCGCTACAGCACTGATTGGCAGCTTTAGGTGAACACTGTGTTTGGCAGATAGCTGCCAATCAGTGGTGGTGGGAGGGTGGGATTGGACTGCATGGCTGCGGGTTTAGTAGTCCTCTACTGATAAAATCACTGTTTTATCAACAGGAACTTATCAAAGACTACACCAAGCATCTCAGTGATACATTACTGGTATCAGGATTTCTGTCTCAACAATATGCTGCTCTGAAAGTGGCAAAATCCTGGTGGCCGATTCCTTTTAAAGCCAGTCTGTCATAAATTAGTTGTGAGCCCACTGTATTCACAAGCCCAGCTCTCCCCTGCTGACGGCTGGCAATCTCAGATGGGGGGTTACATCATTCAGGCTTATAAACGCAGTTGAATGGATCTTTTATTTGAGCTTTTATCCCAATAAACTATTTCTTTGGAATCATATCTAAATCAGTTCTCATATTAATGATGTCCCATTATAATGTAAATGTTGTTGCTTTGTAAAATAAATTCTTTAAAGGAGCAGAGTGAGATTAGTTAAACATTAGTGAGGAGCGAACGTGCTGGAATAAGGTGTTATCCAAGAACGCTCGGGCGCTATCAGAGTGTCTTCGGCGGGCTTGAGAACTATGTTCGAGTCCCGCAAACAGGATTTCCTTATTATTAGGTAATCACTGCATGTGTTGAGGCTGACGAACAGCCATGAGACATGCAGCCGCTGGGCTCAAACATATTTTTCAAGCTCGCTGAAGACACTGTTAGCACTTGAGCATGCTCGGACAACGCCTTATCTGAGCATGTTCGCTCATCTCTAATAAACATGTTTATTTCAAGAAGCCCTACTTCTGTCTATGGGCTGTGGGAAACGTTGCAGCCCTGCTCCATTTGATTGAACAGACACACAACCTACGGTCAAAAGTGACATTGTTTCTCAAAGAAAGCATCCATGTTTTAGCTGCCTTAGCCAAAAGTCAGGATGTGAGCGAGTCTAGATGTACTATGCCTCCCATTTACACATATCCATAGAGTGGATGTATATACTGAAGTCTATTCCTGATGCTTGTGCACAGAGCTACAGGATGGATATGGGCAGACAACAGTGTGCAGCCGGAGTCTCTCGCCCTATAAAACTCAGTTTCTGAACGGTGAAAGATGGGACTTTGACTGAAAGCATATCATATACTTCATACTACAAGCTCAACAAGTAAATTACTCCCAGAAACAGCATCCTGCGATAGTTTTGGTGAACGGCTAGTAAAATGTCTCAGGGTGATAACATTATTTTAAAATAGAATATTAAAACCAATTTTTATAAACCGCTTTAATGCAGACCTTAAAAAAAACAAAAACAAAACCCTACTCTGTGGTAAGTCAGGTCAGAACTAGGCTTCCCAGAGACATTTGCATTCATCATTTTCGAATTAATTCTCCAAAATAGACAGTCATGGTCTTCAACTTCTTGTTTAGGAAATTCTGCTCTATTTCAACTTGTCCACCAGGGCCAGCGAGGGACGCCACCTAGGACAAGGGTGACATGTTATTAGGACAATCATCCGCACAGCTGAAAATGATGATTCTTATGAGTAAGCAGTTCGATTAGCAAAATCTGTACCGTATACTAAAAAAATAATCAGTTTAATCCACCTTGCATACTGTGCACTTGGGGCACTGCTGACGCCTGATGCACTCTGGACAAGGTAAATGCTGGGTCTCTGGAAACATTAAAGCAAATATATATAGAAAGAATGCAGCATATAGAAAGGTTAAGAATGTATTTACCTAGGAGGTGACTTGAGCCCTTTAGTCTAGCAACATACGGGTGTACAGTCATGGCCAGAAGTTTTGAGAATGAGACAAATATTAATTTTTCCAAAGTCTACTGCTTCATTTTTTCTAATGGCAATTTGCATATATTCCTGAATGTCAGAGTGATCAGCTTAACAGCAATTACTGTACTTGCAAAGTCAATATTTGCCCAGAAAATGAACTTTAACCCCCAAAACACATTTCAACATCATTGCAGTCCTGCCTTAAAAGGAGCAGCTAACATCGTTTTAGTGATTGATCCATTAACACAGGTGTGGGTGTTGATGAGGACAGGGCTGGCGATCAATCAGTCATGATTAAGTAAGAATGACATCACTAGACACTTTAAAAGGAGGCTGGTGCTTGGTATCATTGTTTCTCTTCAGTTAACCATGGTTATCTCTAAAGAAACATGTGCAGCCATCATTGCACTGCACAAAAATGGCCTAACAGGGAAGAGTATCGCAGCTACAAAGATTGCACCTCAGTCAACAATCTATCGCATCATCAAGAACTTCAAGGAGAGAGCTTCCATTGTTGTCAAAAAGGCTCCAGGGCGCCCAAGAAAGACCAGCAAGCGCCAGGACCGTATCTTAAAACTGTTTCAGCTGCGGGATCGGACTACCAGCAGTGCCGAGCTTGCTCAGGAATGGCAGCAGGCTGGTGTGAGTGCTTCTGCACGCACTGTGAGGCGGAGACTCTTTGAGCAAGGCCTGGTTTCAAGGAGGGCAGCAAAGAAGCCACTTCTCTCCAGAAAAAACATCAGGGACCGACCGATATTCTGCAAAAGGTACAGGGAGTGGACTGCTGAGGACTGGGGCAAAGTTATTTTCTCTGATGAATCCCCTTTTCGATTGTTTGGGACATCTGGAAAACAGCTTATTCGGAAAAGAAGAGGTGAGCGCTACCACCAGTCTTGTCTCATGCCAACTGTAAAGCATCCTGAAACCATTCATGTGTGGGGTTGCTTCTCAGCCAAGGGAATCGGCTCACTCACAGTCTTGCCTAAAAACACAGCCATGAATAAAGAATGGTACCAGAATGTCCTCCAAGAGCAACTTCTCCCAACCGTCCAAGAGCAGTTTGGCGCCCAACAATGCCTTTTCCAGCATGATGGAGCACCTTGCCATAAAGCAAAGGTGATAACTAAATGGCTCATGGAACAAAACATAGAGATTTTGGGTCCATGGCCTGGAAAATCCCCAGATCTTAATCCCATTGAGAACTTGTGGTCAATCATCAAGAGACGGGTGGACAAACAAAAACCAACAAATTCTGGCAAAATGCAAGCATTGATTATACAAGAATGGACTGCTATCAGTCAGGATTTGGTCCAGAAGTTGATTGAGAGCATGCCAGGGAGAATTGCAGAGGTCTTGAAGAAGAAGGGTCAACACTGCAAATATTGACTTGCTGCATTAACTCATTCTAACTGTCAATATAACCTATTGGTACTCATAATATGATTGCAATTATATTTCTGTATGTGATATAAACATCAGACAAACACTAATAAAAACCAGAGGGCAGCAGATCATGTGAAAATATAATTTTGGTGTCATTCTCAAAACTTCTGGCCATGACTGTATTATTGTACTCTATACCATAGAGAAAATACAGCATATGTTAATACAACTGTCACGCTGTGACGGTCTTTGGTAAGGAAGGGAGGCCTCAAACTGTCTCTGGAACTGGGACCCTAACAATCCCGGTCCCGGGGGTACCCTTGAAGGTAGAGAGGCCTGGAGTCTCAACCTTACTATGCTCCTGTTAAACCCTGATCTGTCCCCTTTCTCACCCCATGAGGCATGAGACAGAAATGTAAGGTAAACAAAACACAGACAAAACAGCGATAACAGAAAACCTCTATCATACAAAAGCACAAATCCACAATAAGAAGGAGGATGGGTACAGGGAGGAATAAACTAAATGAGAACAGGGACCAGGAAATAAAAGCACACAGTAGTACAGCAAACTACAGATCACTACTCCAACGGCTTAGCTTTAGCACTCAGCCCAGGAAGATGATTCTTTCACCGGTAGGGACAAGAAGGTCTGGCCAGTTTTTCTAGAAAGAGGTAATGATCAGATCAGAAGCAGCTGAAATGGAGCTGCGTGTTTTGGACCAGAATAAAAAGGGTTGTTAACATCTTCAGCACCAGAGGAAACTAAATCCATCTAATATGGGACACAAATCACATAATGTCTAAAGAAGACTTGCGATTCATTAACCGACGTGACCATCTAACTTCAGGTCTTCCAGGGGAAAGTGATACCCTCGTGACAACAACATTATGAAATGGTTAGGTGCTAATCATATGATGGCTTTGATCTACATCACTTTATGGTATACATATTTGTACCTTAAATATGTATGCAAAGTTATGTGGCTGTCACACTGGGTGAGGGAGAAGGTAGGTGCACAACAATGGGAAGAGGGAGGGTAAGCCCAAACACTAGGAAAGGGGGGAGTGGAGACCCCTAGGCAGATCTGACAGCGTCCCTAAATAGGTTCCACACCTATCGCCGAGCAGGAACCTAATCCCTGACTGCCCCTAAACATAGACCCTGGATAGGGAAGGGATGGCATTAGCATTTGTCAGCCCCCATTACCACTAAAGGCAAACCAGGAAGACAAGCGAGAGAATACACTTCGCTTGAGAGGCTCCAGGAAGAAACTAGTTGACTTCTAGCACTTCCAACAAGAAGGTAAATAGAGCTAACACCAGCATCTAGCTGAAGAGACTCAGGGTATTTAAACATCTAGCAAGGGTGTGTCAATAAGCAGCAGAAGGTGGAGGTCGCTGCTAGGTCCTAATTGGAGAAGGATATCACTCCTGAAAATCAAGAAGGTGCTTGCAAAGCCAAACGCAATGATCTTCTACATAAAATTTGAAACAGGACAACCCATTTAATGCATCAATCAACATTGCAGCATGCGATTTTAATTTATAAAAAACAAATAAAAAATAAAGCAAACAAATATACTTATGTTTGATGCAGAGAACAAAGTTGGATATAGTCTAAGGCCTAATGACAATGTCATGATTAAGGGAGCTTAGTCTCCAGAAACGCGTTGAGATTCGTACCCATATGGTTTGTTCTGAAGTTTGTATCCTCCATGTTTAAGTTTGTGAATAAAGAAAACTTTTTTTCACGGATTCGGTGAAGCTGGACATTTTTTTCTTTTGGATTCTACACGCTTGGACACAGCGGGTCCGTGCTCCCGAAACTCAGCTTATGCATCACGGGCGAGCTGGTTTATATTCCTAAACGACAATCCCAATCTTTTCATTTTAAAATGTACTCAAATGATAACAGTTGTGCGCTTTCGGAACATGTCCACCACCCACAGTAGATAGAGAAAGTTTCTAAAAACTCATATCAAGGAGAAGTCAATAGTCTATTGTGTCTGATGGAGACACAACAGAAAATAACAGGATCAGATTTGTCAGAAAAGATAAATGGATGGAAGATATATGAAATGGCCAAGGCAGTAGAGTCAGGGTCAGTTTTTGGTAGAGTCAAAAGTGGCTGTAATGTACTGACTTTAACAAGCTAATGCATTTAATAAATTCTGTATTTTGAAGTTGGACTCATACTTTATTAGAAATTTAGCAAAGTTTAGAAATTGTATTAATAAAACAATCTGTTTTGATCAATTTACCATTTTGCTGCAGTCATTACTAATTAGTATACGTGAGCCATTTATGACGTTGGAGTGAGCGTATATAAAAAAAGCATGAGAAGTTGGCTTACTGACTTCCACAGGTCTTAGTGGAGATGATGAAACAAAGAAAAATGTTAACGGCCAACAAGGTAGTCCTCTTTTATTGCAATATGGCATAAGGGTGGACTTCTAAAGCTTTATAGGGAAATATTAACAGAGTAGTCTGGTAATTTTTTCTTTTTATAATCTGAACCGATCGTCAAATAATAACCATAAAAGCCTAATTTCTATATTCACTATACATAGGTGTCACATGGTTCTTACCAATGTATTAAAATATCATCTAAATCCCCAAATTCATTTGAACTTGAAATATATTGCTTCAGATTAATCTCATTTTCTCATTGCTGTTCCTTTGAAACATAATGTGCTTTTTTGTTCAGGAGCCAACAGATCTTATACATACGGTATTAGGGTTTTCCCATAAGAAAATGTGATTGCATATATCTAAGTGAAGCCATTGCTCTAGTAAAGTTGGACTGGATTACCAGAAATTCTCCCCAGAAATAGTGATATGTCAATACATTAAAAGATGGGAATTTCCCTCTGATATCATTCATCTGGTAATTTCTAAGTCCTTAGAGGCAGATCTGTTGGTGTGCAAGTCATTATTCCAAGGAAGACATTATCTGAGATAAATATAGAAGGAGCTAGTTGAAATGGACTGTGACTTCTAGGAAAGTCACATAAGTACAATAAAAGTCATTACACAATGTAACTGCACAGTCAAATCATTTGTCAGCACATATACAGTGGGGAAAAAAGTATTTAGTCAGCCACCAATTGTGCAAGTTCTCACACTTAAAAAGATGAGAGAGGCCTGTAATTGACATCGTAGGTAGACCACAAGTATGAGAGTCAAAATGAGAAAACAAATCCAGAAAATCACCTTGTCTGATTTGGCTAGATGTATTTTGCAAAATATGGTGGAAAATAAGAATTTGGTCACCTACAAACATGCAAGATTTCTGGCTCTCACATAGCTGTATCCTCTTCTTTAAGAGGCTCCTCTGTCCTCCACTCATTACCAGCAGTAATGGCACCTGTTTGAACTTGTTATCAGTATAAAAGACACCTGTCCACAATCTCAAACAGTCACACTCCAAACTCCACTATGGTGAATACCAAAGAGCTGTTGAAGGACACCAGAAACAAAATTGTAGCCCTGCACGAGTCTGAGAAGACTGAATCTGCAATAGGCAAGCAGCTTGGTGTGATGAAATCAATTGTGGAAGCAATAATAAGAAAATGGAAGACATACAAGACCACTGATAATCTCCCTCGATCTGGGGCAAGATCTCACCCCATGGGGTCAAAATAATCACAAGAACGGTGAGCAAAAATCCCAGAACCACATGGGGGACCTAGTGAATGACCTGCATAGAGCTGGGACCACTGTAATAAAGGCTACCATCAGTAACAAACTACGCTACGCCACCAGGGACTCGCTACGCCACCAGGGACTCAGATCCTGTAGTGCCAGACATGTCCCCCTGCTTAAGCCAGTACTTGTCCAGGCCCGTCTGACATTTGCTAGAGAGCATTTGGATTATCCAGAAGAGTATTGGGAGAATGTCACATGGTCTGATGAAACCAAAGTGGAACTGTTTGGTGGAAACAAAACTCGTTGTGTTGGGTGGAAACAGAATGCTGAGTTGCATCCAAAGAACACCATACCTACTGTGAAGCATGGGGGTAGCAACATTATACTTTGGGGCTGTTTCTCTGCAAAGGGACCAGGACGACTGATCCTTGTACATGAAAGAATGAATGGGGCCAGGTATTGTGAGATTTTGAGTGTAAACCTCCTTCCAACAGCAAGGGCATTGAAGATGAAACATGGATTGATCTTTCAGCATGATAATGACCCCAAGCACACTGCCAGGGCAACGAAGGAGTAGCTTTGTAAGATGCATATGAAGGGCCTGGAGTGGCCTAGCCAGTCTCCAGATCTCAACCCCATAGAAAACCTTTGGAGGGAGTTGAAAGTCCGCGTTGCCCAGCGACAGGCCCAAAACATCACTGCTCTAGAGGAGATCTGCATGGAGGAATGGGCCAACATACCAACAACAGTGTGTGCCAACCTTGTGAAGACTTACAGAAAATGTTTGACCTCTGTCATTGCCAACAAAGGATATATAACAAAATAATGAGATGAACTTTTGTTAATGACCAAATACTTATTTTCCTCCATAATTTGAAAAATAAATCTTGCCAAATCAGACAAGGTGATTTTCTTGATTTGTTTTCTCAATTTTGACTCTCATAGTTGTGGTCTACCTATGATGTCAATTACAGGCCTCTCTCATCTTTTTAAGTGTGAGAACTTGCACAATTGGTGGCTGACTAAATATTTTTTTTCAGCCAGTTCTTGGTTGTTGAACTTCATATTAAATGGGTTATCTGGAACATTGAGGTTTTCTCAATATTGTGCCATAAAATAGCTACCTGCCTATTCTGCACTATTCCAGCTTAGAATGGTCATAGACCCATCATACCAATGACTTTTCTACTTCAGATGACATAAATCATGTGCCTTCTCTTCCGCCGCTCTGTTGATGGGGTGCCATTGCCAATGTCAGGTGACTGATAGCTGGCTCTCCTGCAAGACTACGGGAAACCAGTTGTCAACTAACATGACGCAGACAGTGACGCCCCATTGACAGAGCAGAGCGGAAGAGAAAGAGCTGCTCTGTTGACGAGGTCAAACGAAGCCAGAGAACCACCACCTCAGCCGATACAGATTATTGCAGGACAGGCAGGTACTTATCTACTAGGTTTCTCTTTCTGCCCTGAACTAAAATATTTATTTTATTTGCTTATGTAGTGCCATTAATTCCACAGAGCTTTACACACATTGCCATTACTTTCCCCATTGGGACTCGATCAGAATTTATCAGTAAATTCATTATTGGTATGTCTTTGGAGTGTGGAAGGAAACTGGATTACCTGGAGGAAAACCACAAACACGGGGAGAACATACCAACTCCTTGCTGATATTGCCTTTGGTTGCATTTGAGCCAAAGACTCAAGCGCAAATATGTGCAACATTCATATGCTGAAAAACTTTTGTACTGGGTATACAAGGCACCCTATGCCAAAATCAGTGACCCATTGCCTCAAATCCTGCCTCGTGATATGGCTGCCATATTGTTTTCCTTTATCTCTAGTGAGTATATATGACAAAAAAAACAAAAAAAAACAGCTGAGCCGCATTATTCTCACCCTCACTAGGTGGGCACCCTCATTCACACAATATGTGTAATTTCCTGATCCAAACAGCAGAAAACTTGCAGGTTTTAATTCTGGTTACTAAGACTAATACTAGTCTCATACTTCCTGTTCTGTACAAACACTTCAGAAGTCACAGCTCACCTTTTCTCCCTCCCTTCACAATGACCTTTGGACAGATCAAAGTATGTCTGGCTCTCCTGTCAAAAATCAATGATTGAGAGCCAGTCTATTGCTGCCTATGACCATACAGCTAGAAAACAACAGAAAGTATGAGCCCAGTATTCAGTCTCTAGCCATTGTGACTTGATGGATGATCGATTTGTAGGAAGATCAATCTTATGCACGCCTAGATAGGTTCACCAGGGTCTTCGCCGCCGTTATTTTGATAGTATCAATCCATTGGGTTGCTGGTCATTGTCTTGTTCCTTCTATTCTTCCGAACTTGATGTCCTTCTCAAGTAATTGCTCTCTTTCTACGATGTGCTCAAAGTAGGCAAGTCATAAATTGGTGCTACTTGTTTCGAGTGACATGTCTGGCTTGATTTGTTCCAAAATTGATTTGTTTGCTTTTCTTGCCATCCATGGTATTGATAACATCCTTCTCTAGCACCACATTTCGAATGTGTTGATTCTTGTTTCCTTATTGTTCAGGTTTCGCATCTGTATGTTGCCACAGAAAAGAAAATGTGTCTTCACTGCCAGTGAAATGTTCCTTGATTTGAAGACCTTGTTCAGTGACTTCATTGTTGATTTTCTCATAGCCATTCTCCTATTGACTTGATAACATAGCAGCATCTTGAGTAATCATTGATCCAAGTAGGTTGATGTCCTTTACAACTTCTAGTTTGTCGCCGTCCATCTCAAATGAATGTCGGCCGTACATAACACTGGTCAATATGTTTGTTTTCTTTGTATTGAGAATCCGTCTCATGTTCCAGCTTTCCATCTGGACACTCTGTAATAAGTCCTTCATTCCATCTACGTTTGTTGCGATCAATGTTCTATCGTCTGCATATTTAAGATTGTTCACAATTTATCCAGCAAATCTGATTCCTTCTATTCCAGCAAGTTCAGCTTTCCTGACAATAGCTTCTACACATAAATAGAAGATAAATGACGCCTCACTCTACTTTGAACCATGCAGTGTCGCCATGTTCTGATCGGGCTGTTGCTTCTTGGTCAGTGTAAAAGTTACTAATGAGGCTAATCCGATGGTTCAGCACACTCATAACCTTCATGTTATTCCAAAATTTCTGGTGATCAACACAGTTGAAGGCTTTGCTGTAGTCGATGAAGCAAAAATAGATCTCCTTGTTGCATTCTTAGGTCTTTTCCATTACATCTCTTATTTCTCTGCCTTTTCTGAATCCTGCTTGTTCTTCCGTCAGGTCTTTGTCAAAGTGAGGCAGTAACAGTCTTTTTTAGGTTATTCAGTAGTATTTTGGAGGCATGAGGTTTGAGTGCAATAGTACGATTGTTTCCACTGCCATAGCATCTCCCTTCTTACACTGACTGCTGCATCAGAAGACTTTATTAGCTCTGTTAGAATATTGTCACGTACAGACACTTCAAAATGCCTTTAAAGCTAGTATTTTTATATATTGATATAGAAAATGAAAAAAAAAAAAGTTTTAAAACAAATACATTGAACATAAAGTTCTGATATAAACCATAGGCAATTTTCTGATATTCTTTAGGACCATATATGATAACATAAAAAGAGACATTTTTCAAAAGGTCTACAGAACAATGGTACACGTAATAAATTATTTATTAAGAGTATTTCACAGCGGTCAGAGACTTCCCATGATGTCAGGTTAGCAGAGCGGCAGTTTGTTTTCCTGTTGACAGGGCAGGACTACTCAGTGGCGTAGGAAGGGGGGTGCGGGGGGGGCGGTCCGCCCCGGGCGGCACAATGCAGGGGGCGGCCGGCGCTGCAGAAGAAAAAAAAAAAAAAAGACGCCCCTTTAAATCTTCGGGCGGCGCCGTCCGCCGCCACGACCAGGGCCAGCTCCCCCCACCACCGGACCCCGCCCCCCGCTCTATACTCACCTCTCCTGGTTCCTGCGGCGCCGGCAGCTGCAGCGTCCTCTGACTCTGCGACGTCTCAGAGCAGAGGGCGCGATGACGTCACTACTGTGCGCGCCGCTCAGCCTCTCTGTCCTGAGCGTCGCAGAGCCGGAGAGACGCTGACTGCACCGGACCTGCGCTAGGAACGGGAGAGGTGAGGATTTTACTTTTTTTTTTTTTTCTTTATGTCTGACTGTCTGGGGCTGGGGCAATGCTGGACACACTGGGGCAATACTGGAGACCATGGGGCAGATTGCTGGACACACTGGGGCAGTACTGGAGACCATGGGGCAGATTGCTGGACACACTGGGGCAATACAGGAGACTATGGGGCAGAATGCTGGACACACTGGGGCAGTACAGGAGACTATGGGGCAGATTGCTGGACACACTGGGGCAATACAGGAGACCATGGGGCAGATTGCTGGACACACTGGGGCAATACATGAGACCATGGGGCAGATTGCTGGACACACTGGGGCAATACATGAGACCATGGGGCAGATTGCTGGACACACTGGGGCAATACAGGAGACTATGGGGCAGATTGCTGGACACACTGGGGCAATACTGGAGACCATGGGGCAGAATGCTGGACACACTGGGGCAATACAGGAGACCATGTGGCAGAATGCTGGACACACTGGGGCAATACAGGAGACCATGGGGCAGATTGCTGGACACACTGGGGCAATACAGGAGACAATGTGGCAGAATGCTGGACACACTGGGGCAATACAGGAGACCATGTGGCAGAATGCTGGACACACTGGGGCAATACAGGAGACCATGGGGCAGATTGCTGGACACACTGGGGCAATACTGGAGACCATGGGGCAGAATGCTGGACACACTGGGGAAATACTGGAGACCATGGGGCAGAATGCTGGACACACTGGGGAAATACTGGAGACCATGGGGCAGATTGCTGGACACACTGGGGCAATACAGGAGACAATGTGGCAGAATGCTGGACACACTGGGGCAATACAGGAGACCATGGGGCAGATTGCTGGACACACTGGGGCAATACTGGAGACCCTGGGGCAGATTTCTGGACACATTGAGGCAATGCTGGAGACCCTGGGGCAGACTTCTGGACACACTGGGGCAATGCTGGACACTGGGGCAGATTGCTGGACACACTGGGGGTAATATGCTGGACACACTGGGGCAATGCTGGACACTGGGGGTAATATGCTGGACACACTGGGGCAGACTGCTGGACACACTGGGGAAAGGCTGGACACTGGGGCAGATTGCTGGACACACTGGGGGCAGTGCTGGACATACTGGGGCAGATTGCTGGACACACTGGGGGTAATATGCTGGACACACTGGGGCAGATTGCTGGACAACATGGGGGTAATATGCTGGACACACTGGGGCAGATTGCTGGACAACATGGGGGTAATATGCTGGACACACTGGGGGCAGGACTTGAGGCATGGGCAGAATGTAGATACGGGGCATGATTGGAGACACGGGGCAGGATTGGATCATGGGGCAGGACGGATACGATGGAGGCTGGTGGGGCAGGATGTGGAGATCATATGGGTTAGAATGGATACTCATGAGGGCAGGATGCGAGAACATATGGCTGGAGCCAGGAATGAGAAACGGGGCCAGGGTGGGGAATATTATTACCATAGGGGCTAATTAAGGGATATTATTACTGCAGTGATGTATTTATTTTATTTTTTGAGTATACTGTTTTAAATGGGGGGGCGGTCCTGTTACTGTGCAGAGTGACACTATATCACCTTTTTTTCTTCATGTGATGTAATGTAGAAGTTGTGAAAAATTAAGTAATGTGTTCTGCAAGCGGAGCTCGAGATAACTGTGTTATTTCCTGCAGAAACGAGTCCTGGCTGGAAGGAATGATGGCGGTCTGTGCTGGCTGAAAGATGAAGGACTTCACCTAGAGACGTCACTGGTGAGTCAGTGTTACCTATACACTGACACTATACACTGTATACTATATAGAGGTCCTGTGTATAATGTCACCAGTGATCTCTGTATTACCTCTACACAGACACTGCATACTAAGTACAGATCTCCTGTGAATACTGGCACTTATGGTGATAGTATTGTGGGTTTTTTTTTATTACTGATCAGTATTGTAGTATTCAGTCACTATGTGGTGGTAATATGTGGTCTGGAAATGGTGTTGTGGTATTTGTCCCTTGTATGTAGTATTATTCGGTCACTACGTGGCCTGGTCATGGTGTGGTGGTATTAAGTCACAGGTGTGGCATGTGGGGGTGACACCATTAGGCCCAGTTTAAGTTCTACAAAACAGGAAAACCGTTTTTGGTAACCTTTGTGTGTATTGAGCCGGGGGGGGGGGCGCCAAACTCGGGAACAGCCCCGGGCGGCAAAAGCTCTAGCTACGCCTCTGGGACTACTGGTATCATGCTGATTGACAGCAGTCTCTCCACTGCCTAATTTGGAAAGATGGCTGTCAATCAGCATGACACTAGTGATGATCGAGTATGCTTGTTACTCGAGTTTCTCTGAGCATTCTCGGGTGGTCTCCGAGTATTTTGGCGTGCTCGGACATTTAGTTTATGTCGACGCGGCTGCTAGACAGCTTGAATACATGTGGAGATTGCCTGTTTGTTAGACAATCCCCACATGAAGTCAAGCTGTCTAGCAGCTGCAAATCATGCAGCTGCGTCAACAAACTAAATCTTCGAGCACGCTGAAATACTCGGGAGACCACCTGAGCGTGCTCAGAGAAACTCGATTAACAAGCTTCCTCGCTCATCACTACAGGACACCAGAAGTCCCACCCTGTCATCAGGTAGAGAAATATCTGCTCTTTTGACAGGGATCAGCTGAATCTCTGGCAGGAGCAGTCAATGACTGGTGCCGGGTACAACAGACAGGATTTTGTTTGTTAGCAAACGTCTTTTCTTAAGGGCTGTTTCAGATGTCCATGATAGTCGGTCGATGTTGGATCGCAATGCACGGACAGGCTGCACATCTAACTCGAGCGTGACAGCTTCATATATTTCTATAAAGCTGCCACACTTGGATCAAGAAATGTGTATCCAGCTCGTGCATTGCGATCCAAAATCGACCAGTTATCACGGACATTTGAAACAGCCCTAAAATGGTATATTGTGCTGTTCCTCCTGAAAATGACTTGTCAATAACTCTTGTCCCTATAGCCATGATTTATTAAAAGGCTACTTACTGAAACAGATGTCAGGGAGCTGACAAGTCTTTTCTCTTTTTACACTAGTATTCCATAGTGAGTTTTTTGTTGATTTTTCAAAGAAAAACAGTTTTCACATTTTTGCCAGTCATTTAACAAGGCGGAATTACAAAAACCTGTAATTCTGATTCATGTACACCCTTTTTTAAGGCGGCAATTACAAGGCCACAGACGCTGACACTGGAGTACTTTAGTGTGGTGCTACATAAACAGGTTTTAATGTCTCAGTTCTCAGTTATAAGACCTATTTCTCTAAATAAGGAAGTGATTGACATGATGTTAAAAAAATATTCACAACATATTACTTCTCTTCTTTCCCCTGTGTAAAAGGCGCTGTTCTATGCTTAAAGGCTGAGGCCTCTGTTTCAGGCGATATTTAATACAATAAACCTATACCAATGATGCTGTGATCTGCAGCCATAATTCCAATCTCCTAGAAATGTACAGTTCTTCTGATTCAATATGTCGCTTACCCCATGTGCAGGGCGTTACCCTAGCTTAGGTATCCATGGTTCACCTTTTTATTTTTAGGCCAGCCATGCCTTAACATCATTTTTTTTTTATATTGGACAAATTATTTAAGTTTTATTTTTATGACACCAGTTTGATGCAAACACAGCAGAAGAGGTCCTCGGTGCCGACCTTCCTTTTTCTTATTTTATAGGTTATTATGCTTCATTACTTTAAAAGAAAAAAAAAGTTAGAATTGAAGGCTAGAGCAAAGTAAAAAAGTTTTTAGCTTCTTCTATTAATAATAAAGTAAGAAACTGACAGCAGATCAAAGAGACACACAACATGGCTGCACTTCCTGTTGACTTTGAAAGAATAGGTACTGCAATTAAACTGACGGAATGCCAATATCTCTGTAAGCGAAGGTAATTACAAAGCCTGCTTTTGCTCATATCTGCAGATTTCATCCTAAAACTTAAAATTCTAAATTTTGGGCAGTTATCTACAAGATGCTGTTGCAGTTCTGATATTTTAATGTGTGAAGATTCTGACACTTAGGCAGGAGTCACATTAGCGTATGACATTGGATGCCGTATGCTAATGACACTTGGCTCCATCTCTGCGGCGAGCTGGAGCCGACTGTCAGTACTCTGTGCTCCAATACCTTCCCATGAGAGACTCTCAGCACAGGCTTAGAGGAGAGAGAGAAAGTATTTTCTCCATCTCCTCCTTTACCGATGTCCGCGAGAATTGCACTGCAGTCGGGTGACATCCGAGTGCAGTGTGATCCAATTCTTGAATGCAATCACAAAATGCTGAAGTGGCATGAAAAAATAATCGCAGATGTGAGTTGTCCCATAGTTTAACACTGAGTCGAGAGCAATACGATTTTTTATTAGATCGCACTTGTCTGGTTTCATCGCAAGTGTAAGCGAGCCCTTAGATAGACACAAGCAGCGTAAAGGCCAAAAATGTATCTTAGTTTAACCCCTTCCCGACCTGTGACATAGCGTATGCGTCATGAAAGTCGGTGCCAATCCGACCTGTGATGCATATGCTGTGTCAAAGAATGATCGCGTCCCTGCAGATCGGGTGAAAGGGTTAACTCCAATTTCACCCGATCTGCAGGGACAGGGGGAGTGGTAGTACAGCCCAGGGGGGGTGGCTTCACCCCCCCGTGGCTACGATCGCTCTGATTGGCTGTTGAAAGTGAAACTGCCAATCAGAGAGATTTGTAATATTTCACCTATGAAAAGTGGTGAAATATTACAATCCAGCCATGGGCGATGCCGCAATATCATCGGCCATGGCTGGAAACACTGGTCTGCCCCCCCCCCCCCCAGTCTTCCGATCAGTCCTGTACACTGCTCCGCTCCCCTCCGTCCTCCTGTCCGCTCCCCCCGTGCTCTTGTCCGCTCCGCCCGTGCTCCAATCTCACCCCCCGTGCTCCAATCCAACCCCCCGGCACTCCGATCCACCCCTCCCGTGCTCCAATCCATCCCCCTCCCCCGTGCTCCAATCCACCCCCCATGCTCCGATCCACTACCCCCCGTGCTCCGGATTCGCAGCAGTGTTCCATCAGGTTTTCAGTACCAGGTAAACCTATGGAAAACCAAATCCGCTGTGCCCATGGTGCGGAAAATACCGCGCTGAAACGCTGTGTTGTATTTTCCGCAGCATGTCAATTCTTTGGTGCTGAAAAATCTCACACGAATCCGCAACGTGGGCACATAGCCTTAGGGTTAGGGTTGGAATTAGGGTTGTGGTTAGGGTTGTGATTAGGGTTATGGCTACAGTTGGGATTAGGGTTAGGGTTGTGTTGGGGTTAGTGTTGGAGTTAGAATTGAGGGGTTTCCACTGTTTAGGCACATCAGGGGTCTCCAAACGCAACATGGCGCTACCATTGATTCCAGCCAATCTTGTATTCAAAAAGTCAAATGGTGCTCCCTCACTACGAGCCCTGATGTGTGCCCAAACAGTGGTTTACCCCCACATATGGGGTACCAGCATACTCAGGACAAACTGCGCAACAATTACTGGGGTCCAATTTCTCCTGTTACCCTTTTGAAAATAAAAAATTGCTTGCTAAAACATCATTTTTGAGGAAAGAAAAATGATTTTTTATTTTCACTCTATGCGTTGTAAACGTCTGTGAAGCACTTAGGGGTTCAAAGTGCTCACCACATATCGAGATAAGTTCCTTGGGGGGTCTAGTTTCCAAAATGGGGTCACTTGTGGGGGGTTTCTACTGTTTAGGCACACCAGGGGCTCTGCAAACGCAACGTGACGGCCGCAGACCATTCCATCAAAGTCTGCAATTCAAGTCACTACTTCCCTTCTGAGCCCCGACATGTGCCCAAACAGTGGTTTATCCCCACACACCGTACTCAGGAGAAACTGGACAACAAATATTGGGGTCAAATTTCTCCTGTTACCCTTGGGAAAATAAAAAATTGCGGGCTGTAAAATCATTTTTGAGAAAATAAATTTTTTTTTTTATTTTCATGGCTCTGCGTTATAAACTTCTGTGAAGCACTTGGGGGTTCAAAGTGCTCACCACACATCTAGATTAATTCCTTTGGGGTCTAGTTTCCAAAATGGGTCATTTGTGGGGGATCTCCAATGTTTAGGCACACAGGGGCTCTCCAAACGTGACATGGTGTCCACTAATGATTGGAGCTAATTTTCCATTTAAAAAGCCAAATGGCGTGCCTTCCCTTCCGAGCCCTGCCGTGCGCCCAGACAGTGGTTTGCCCCCACATATGGGGTATCAGCGTACTCAGGACAAACTGGACAACAACATTTGGGGTCCAATTTCTCCTATTACCCTTGGAAAAATAGGAAATTCCAGGGTAAAAAATCATTTTTGAGGAAAGAAAAATTATTTTTTATTTTCATGGCTCTGCGTTATAAACTTCTGTGAAGCACCTGGGGGTTTAAAGTGCTCAATATGCATCTAGATAGGTTCCTTGGGGGGTCTAGTTTCCAAAATGGGGTCAATTGTGGGGGAGCTCCAATGTTTAGGCACACAGGGGCTCTCCAAACGCGACATGGTGTCCGCTAACAATTGGAGCTAATTATCCATTCAAAAAGTCAAATGGCGCTCCTTCCCTTCCGAGCCTTACCATGTGCCCAAACAGTGGTTTACCCCCACATGTGAGGTATCGGTGTACTCAGGAGAAATTGCCCAACAAATTTTAGGATCCATTTTATCCTGTTGCCCATGTGAAAATGAAAAAATTGAGGCAAAATAATATTTTTGTGAAAAAAAGTACTTTTTCATTTTTACGGATCAATTTGTGAAGCACCTTGGGGTTTAAAATGCTCATTATGCATCTAGATAAGTTCCTTGGGGCGTCTAGTTTCCAAAATGTGGTCACTTGTGGGGGAGCTCCAATTTTTAGGCACACGGGGGCTCTCCAAACGTGACATGGTGTCCGCTAAAGAGTGGAGTGTTATGAACAGGTAATTCAGAACCACAATGGACCTTGAAGTTCAGAGCACACAAAGTGACCTGACAATTACCAAAAACATAGGATGAGCTCTGAGACGTGGAAACTCTGCTGACCGCAATCCCTAATCCTATCACACCACACTAGAGGTAGCCGTGGATTGCGCCCAACGCTCCCTATGCAACTCGGAACAGCCCGAGAAACTAACCAGCTCTGAAGACAGAAAAATAAGCCTACCTTGCCTCAGAGAAACTCCCCAAAGGAAAAGGCAGCCCCCCACATATAATGGCTGTGAGTAAAGATGAAAATACAAACACAGAGATGAAATAGATTTAGCAAAGTGAGGCCCGACTTACTGAATAGACCGAGGATAGGAAAGATAGCTTTGCGGTCAACACAAAAACCTACAAACAACCACGCAGAGGGGCAAAAAGACCCTCCGCACCGACTAACGGTACGGAGGTGCTCCCTCTGCGTCTCAGAGCTTCCAGCAAGCAAGAAAAACCAAAATAGCAAGCTAGACAGAAAAAATAGCAAACAAAAGTAACACAAGCAGAACTTAGCTTATGCAGGATAGAGAGGCCACAGGAACGATCCAGGAGGAAGCAAGACCAATACTAGAACATTGACTGGAGGCCAGGATCAAAGCACCAGGTGGAGTTAAATAGAGCAGCACCTAACGACTTCACCACATCACCTGAGGAAGGAAACTCAGAAGCCGCAGTACCACTCTCATCCACCAAAAGAAGCTCATAGACAGAACCAGCCGAAGTACCACTCACGACCACAGGAGGGAGCTTGGCCACAGAATTCACAACAGTGGAGCCAATTTTTCATTCAAAAAGTCAAATGTCGCTCCTTCCCTTCCAAGCCCTGCCGTGCGCCCAAACAGTGGTTTACCCCACATATGAGGTATCAGCATACTCAGGACAAATTGAACAACAACTTGGTTCAGTTTCTCCTTTTACCATAGGGAAAATAAAAAAATTGTTGCTAAATGATCATTTTTGTGACTAAAAAGTTAAATGTTCATTTTTTCCTTCCATGTTGCTTCTGCTGCTGTGAAGCACCTGAAGGGTTAATAAACTTCTTTAATGTGGTATTGTGCACCTTGAGGGGTGCAGTTTTTAGAATGGTGTCACTTTTGGGTATTTTCAGCCATATAGACCCCTCAAACTGACTTCAAATGTGAAGTGGTCCCTAAAAAAATGGTTTTGTAAATTTCGTTGTAAAAATGAGAAATCGCTGGTCAAATTTTAACCCTTATAACTTCCTAGGAAAAAAAAAAATTTTGTTTCCAAAATTGTGCTCACGTAAAGTAGACATGTGGGAAATGTTATTTATTAACTATTTTGTGTCACTTAACTCTCTGGTTTAACAGAATAAAAATTCAAAATGTGAAAATTGCGATATTTTCAAAATTTTCGCCAAATTTCCGTTTTTATCACAAATAAACGCAGAATTTATTGACCTACATTTACCACTAACATGAAGCCCAATATGTCACGAAAAAACAATCTCAGAACTGCTAGGATCCGTTGAAGCGTTCCTGAGTTATTACCTCATAAAGGGACACTGGTCAGAATTGCAAAAAACGGCCAGGTCTTTAAGGTCAAAATAGGCTGGGTCATGAAGGGGTTAAAGTTGACTGAACCTCGCTGATTTCAGTGGGACTTGCCTATAGTGTAATGAGTACGGGGCCTACCAACCATTCCCCCCCAAGATGATGTCGGGTAGAGAAGGGTCGGTCAGTTTAAATTAAAACCCTGATGCTAATATTTTGCCTGAAAATAATCATTTGGCTGCCAATTCTCTCAACCCATGGAAAACACAAGAACACTTGGGAAAGCCTGAGCAGTCATGTCTATGGGGGAGACGGGAGAGATGGCTGTCAAGTCAACGAGAGTTTGGCTGACAGCTCTCTCCTGTGAATAGCAGCTTAATAGTCCGCAGTGATAACTGACTGCTATGGTTCTGCTAGTACTTATGGCTAGAACTAAACTAAGCCCATATAGAAGGCTATTGTACATTTCTTAGGCAAAAGTACGTTTTCAGGCTATTTTTGGAATGCTGCAAGTGCTAAAAAATAAAACTAAACCCCATTATGGATTGCCATTTTCCACTGTTCATCAGCCTGTAATGAAATGTCTAATATTAGGCCCCACTCCTGAGATCTTGTGTCACCTTCTAAAAATAGCAGCCATGGCTCCTGCCGAGTGGGAAAGTTCACAATTAAGAAAGGCTTCAATACAAAAATAAATACGGTACAGAAAAAAGAGAAGTGAATGTGATGGATGAGCATTTCTACATCCTAAAAAAAAAGAAAATACACACACGGACCAATATATTTCCATCCAACCTCCCCCCAAAAAAACAAAACATTCTCACAGGAGAATCTGCAGATTGTGTGCTACTGGGACCCATCATCCTTATGGATAACAGGGCCGCACCACACAAAGATAAGAATGTCAAGGAGCCTGCGCAGAAGCTCCTCTCTCTATTCACTACTACGTAAGATGAGAATTATGGGGGCCATTATCATGTTGCACTCCTGCTGCTAATCGTGAAGATGCAGAAAGCTCCCAAGAGATCAGCTTGAGAAAAATAAAGTATTGGTCTCACAAGTTTAATGTGACAGAGAGGAGCCAAAAGACCGTAGCGTTTGATTTCTCCTACTCCTGCACTGATTAGAAGCACTCCACCTTCATATTAAACAGTGCAGGTATCTTTTGGCCGTGCAGGAGTTAACTTGCTCAGTTGAGAGCTTCTGGATGCTTTCCTGCATTAAGACTCTCAGCTGTTCACTGTTAGCCACGCCCTTCTCCTTTATATTCTGGGCCCTGGCAAGCACTCATTGCCAGAGCTAGCTCATGCTGCATGGTTAATAGATGGTGGTTTATGGTTGACATTTGAGAAGGCGTTTGGTGGATTTATCTGAGACTGTTGCTAGGTTTTGGGTGTGTGTTAATTTCCTCCTTTCTCCTACTTTGGTTTGATCCCATCCTTCACTCCCCGGTGTATACCTCTATTGTTTTTGTGAGTATGTTTGTATGATTGGTATTTTCCTTTATCCTTGTTCGTATTACCTTGCTAGTTTGGTTGGTGCATTGCAGTATACTACTACTCCACTCTTCTCTGCGTGGAGGGGTACAGACTGAGGGCGGATTCAGGAGCTAAGGCAAGGTACGTTGGCCCGGTGTCTTCACCATCAGAAGTCATCCGGGGAAGAGGGTGAGCTTGGGCACCCCTACCATTAGGAACAGGGAAGGAGCCCCTGGTCCCAGGTCACGCAACAGAGTCATGACAGTATGTCGCAAAGCAGGAACTGGCATCCAGCTGTGGCTTATATTTTCAATGCTGGTTGGGAACTACGTAAATGCTTTGTGTGCCAATTCTTACAGAATTTCTGTTTTTCTGTTCCTGTATTGTAAGAGAAAAACAGAACTCCAAAAGCCTTAAATAACAGGATCATTTTATATTAAATAACAGGATAATTTTATAGATTTGTACTGATGAAACTGTAATGACCAAATTATGTGTACTGACACAATAAAGTAATTATAAGTGGGAAAATTGATTTTTTCAACTCATTCATATAAATTGGACTGGGACCACTCACATGTTCGAAGCTTGCAACTCTACTCAAATTTAGTGACAAACACACACATGGGGCACACACACAGCTCACATATTAAAAATATGGGGCACCCACATTAGAAACATGCAACACAGTGGCTCAGTGGTCACACTGCAGCCTTGCAACTCTGAGGTCTTTGGTTCAAATCCCACCAAGGACAACATCTGCAAGGAGTTTGTATGTTCTCCCTGTGTTTGCGTGGGTTTCCTCCGGGTACTCCGGTTTCCTCCCACATTCCATAGACAAACTGATAGGGAATCAAGATTGTGAGCTCCAATGGGGACATTTTAGATTATGCCTGTAAAATGCTGTGGAATTAATGGCGCTACATACAGTATTTTTCGGACTATAAGACACACTCTCCCCTACCACTTTTTGGGGGAGGAAAATAGGGGTTTGTCTTATAGCCCGAATGCAGCTTATCAAGGGGGCGGGGGCAGGAGTCTGGCAATACTCTGGGCCCTGAGCTGGGAGGAGTGAGTGTTTAAAGAAGCAATGATGCAGGGCAGCTGCGAGTCTCAGGTTGGTGCTTGGCGATGGGGAGGCTCCGTCTACATTTTGTGAAAGCTCGGAGCCCCCGCACTTCCATGGTTTCAATGAGGTGGACTCCGGGAAAATGCTGCTGACTGAGATCTCAGCACTGAGATCTCGTCTCCTGGACTACACTTCATTAATGGGATGGAACTTGCAGCATCACCCAGCAGCGTCACACCTCCGAACACCTCCTGTGACCCCGTTCCATCGCTGCCCCCCCACCAGTAATCTGAATTAAGACTGTAAGATGGACCGAAAAATTTGGTGAGTAAAATAAATAAATAAATGCAGCACAGACACACACACACTGCTCACATATTAGAAACAAGCAGCACACACTGCTCAGATATCAGACATATGCAGCTCTACTATTTAAAGGAGAATTCTCATCTCATCTTTTGGCTATCCCATAGATGTCGGACTGTAGCGGTTCCCATCCTATCCACCTGGTGTTGCTGTCATCAATAGAGTGTTGGCTGTGTATTATGTACAGCAGTCTCTACTAGCTAAGTTTTGGATACGGCCCCGGAAGTAAGACCTTCATTCTTGAGATAATGCGGGGTCCCATAGGCCCCTGGCATAAATGCCCAAAGTGAAAATATGACTTTAAGAATGGCAGCTATACATAAGAGCTTTGGGGCCTTTGTCGTGGAGGTTGGCAATCAGCACCGAAAAGAAGCAGCTCGCTCTGTAAATATCACTGAGTTTCCACAATCACTATTGACCACTTCATTGCCAATTTAAAAAAAATGTGCTTGAACGATTACTTTCTAGAACTTCCCGATATATATACCTAAACTATGTATAAAGTGGCAAACCCCTTTAAGACACAGATCAGTCATAACATTAAATCTAACTCCCTAATATTGTGTAGGTCCCTGTGAGGTGGGACATCCCACAGATGCTCAATGATTGAGATCGGGGAATGTGGAAGCCACATCAACACGTTCATCGCAGTACCATGTCCTTCAACCTTTTCACGAACAATATCTGCAAAGTGGCATCGGCATACCATCATGCCAACATCCAAGCAGGTATGCACCGGATCATTCATATGATATAAAAGAATACACGATTTCTCAGAACAGCTAACTTTCATTGCTGTTTGGACCAGTTCTGATGTTCCTCTATTGGGAGGCAGAAGGAACAAATTATCAGCAGTTCAAAAGTTGGTTTTATTTTTAATGTTTTTTGCAGTTCAGGATGAAGTATAAGTGATAAAGCAGCTTTATTCTTCTGGTGATAACGGATTTATACAGGTTTTTTTTTATGGTTTACTACTTTTACAGAGAGAAAAAAAAAAAATCCTCCCTTCTTTTTGCATCTCCATATTTTGAGAACTACAACTTCCTATTTCTCCACCAATAAACTTGCATGAGCTATATATTCTATGCTTCGCTCCTATGCAGCAGAGGCGATCAAGTTGTGCCAGCTTCTAGTCTCCCATGGAGGCTATTGAAGCATGGCAAAAGTAAAAAAAAATGTTTTAAAAAATATGAAAAAAAAAAAAAATCAAACATACACATATTTGGCATCGCCGTGTTCAGAATCGCCTGATCGATCAATAAAAAAAAAAGGATTAACCTGATCGCTAAACGGCATAGCGAGAAAAAAATTGAAAACACCAGAATTACGTTTTTTCGGTCGCCACGACATTGCATTAAAATGCAATAATGGGCAATCAAAAGAACGTATCTGCACCACAATGGTATCATTAAAATTGTCAGCCTGGCACACAAAAAAATAAGCCCTCACCCAACCCCAGATCACGAAAAATGAAGACACTACGGGTATTGGAAAATTGCGCAATTTTAATTTTTTTTTTTTTTTTTTTAGAAAGGTTTGGAGTTTTTTTTTACCACTTAGACAAAAAAGAACCTAGACATGTTTGCTGTCTATGTGTCTATGAACTAGTAATGACCTGGAGAATCATAATAGCAGGTCAGTTTAGCATTTAGTGAACCTAGCAAAGAAGCCAAACAAAAAACAAGTGTGGGATTGCATTTTTTTTCTTCAATTTCACTGCACTTAGAATTTTTTCCCATTTTCTAGTACACGACAAGCTAAAACCAATGGTGTCGTTCTAAAGTACAACTTGTCCGGCAAAAAATAAGCCCTCACAAGGCCATATTGATGGAAAAATAAAAAAAGTTATGGCTCTGGGAAGGAGGGGAGTGAAAACCGAAAACGCAAAACAAAAAAAAACAGGATTTTTGGTTGCTTACCGTAAAATCTGTTTCTTGGAGCCTCCATTGGGGGACACAGGAACCATGGGGTGTATGCTGCTGCCACTAGGAGGCTGACACTATGCAAATAAAAAAGTTAGCCCCTCTTCTGCAGTGTACAACCCACCGACTGGCATTATACTCTTCAGTTAGTGAGAAAGCAGTAGGAGATAATGAACAAGGTTAAAAACCATAAACACAAACTTGAGAACAGTAAACGTGAGAACAGTTATAAACATAAAACAGGAAAATTGGGAGGGAGCTGTGTCCCCCAATGGAGGCTCCAAGAAACAGATTTTACGGTAAGCAACCAAAAATCCTGTTTTCTTTATCGCCTCTCATTGGGGGACACAGGAACCATGGGACGTCCCAAAGCAGTCCCACGGGCGGGAAAACCAGACTTCCATCAGGTCAGAGGACTCACCACTGCCGCCTGCAAGATCCTTCTGCCTAGGCTGGCGTCCGCCGATGCGTAGGTATGGACCTTTTAAAATTTGGCGAACGTGTGGATGGAAGACCAAGTTGCCGCTTTGCAAAGCTGTAGGGCGGAAGCCCTGTGGGGCACCGCCCAGGAGGCGCCGACTGCCCGGGTAGAGTGAGCCTTGATCCCAGGAGGGGGCACTCTGTTCTTGACCCGGTAAGCCTCCAAAATTGCCATTCTGATCCATCGAGCAATAGTAGCTTTAGAAGCCAGTTGGCCTCTGCGCGTGCCATCAGCAATGACGAAAAAAGAATCCGTCTTCCGGAAAGAGGACGTTCTATCCAGATAGATCCTCACTGCCCTGACGAGGTCTGGCTTGTTCAACGATCGCTCCAGAGGATGAGTCGGAGCTGGACAAAAGGAAGGTAGAACGATGTCCTCGTTGAGGTGGAAACCACCTCAGGAAGAAAAGAAGGCGGGGGCCGGAAGACCACCTTGTCCTGGTGAATGACCAAAAACGGAGGATGGCAAGACAGGGCCGTCAACTCGGAAACGCGGCGAATAGACGTGATGGCCACAAGAAAGGTCACCTTCCAAGATAGAACTGATAGAGGAATCTCCCTAAGAGGCTCAAAGGGAGAAACCTTCAGAACGTCCAGTACCAGGTTTAAGTCCCATGCGTCTACAGAGGCCCTGTACGGCGGGACAGCGTGGGCTACTCCTTGAAGGAAGGTCTTAACCTGTGGCCAAGAAGCTAAAGACTTCTGAAAGAGGATGGAAAGCGCAGAGACCTGGCCCTTCAGGGAGCTAAGAGCTAGGCCCGAATCCAGTCCTGCCTGAAGGAAGGCCAAAAGAGAAGGCAGGGAAAAAGACATGGATGGAACGCGGTTGGACTCGCACCAACGAAAGTAAGCCTTCCAGGTACGGTAGTAGATCCTGGAAGACGAAGGCTTCCGAGCCTGAATCATGGTGTGAATTACCCCGTCCGAAAGGCCGGACGCTCTTAGAACCGCGGTCTCAACAGCCACGCCATTAAACTGAGCGACCGAGAATTCGGGTGGCAGATCGGACCCTGAGACAGCAGATCGGGCCTGTCTGGAAGGCGCCAGGGAGCGTCCGCGAGAAGGTTGACGAGCTCCGCGAACCAAGCTCTCCTGGGCCAATCCGGGGCGATCAGGATGACCGGCACCCCTTCCGCTTTGATCTTTTTCAATAGTTTGGGAAGTAAAGGAAGGGGTGGGAACAGGTAGGGCAGCCCGAACTGTGACCAAGGAATGGCCAGAGCGTCGACGCCCACTGCGAGAGGATCGCGAGACCTGGAGACGAACTGCGGAACCTTCCTGTTCATTCGGGATGCCGTGAGATCCACGTCCGGAGTCCCCCATCGAAGACAAATCTGATGGAAGACCTCCGGATGCAAGGACCATTCCCCTGCCGCGAGGCCTTCGCGGCTGAGGAAGTCGGCGGCCCAGTTGTCCACGCCGGGGATATGCACCGCGGATATCACCGGAACCATTGCCTCTGCCCAAAGGAGAATCTTGGATACCTCGGCAAGGGCCAAGGAGCTCCGTGTCCCCCCCTGATGGTTGACATATGCCACCGCCGTGGCATTGTCCGTCTGGATCCGGACTGGCAGGCCCCTGAGAATCCTTTCCCAGTGGCGGAGGGACAGAAAGATGGCCCGAATTTCGAGGACATTGATTGGCAGAGCTGACTCCTGCGACGACCAACGGCACTGAACCGTCAGGTGACGGAAAACCGCACCCCAGCCGAACAGGCTGGCGTCCGTTGTCACTGTCATGATATGTACTTTTGCCCTGTCCTGTATTTGAATAATATGCCATTTGATGTATGTAACTGTTCTCTGGTTTCTATTAGCTGTAATTTATGTATTTTCTTGTGCTGGGAGTTCACCTGTAACAATATGTCTCCTTCCCCCAATACTTGCAGCCCTAAGCTCTAATGTAATTAAGCTTTGTCAACATCACTACTGGAGGAATAGCCATTCTTCCTCACAGCAGGTGGCTAGTCAAATGTACATACTACATAGATTAAGTGGAGCCCACCAGTCTAGAATCTTCTGGTGGACCCAACCATTGAATAGAAGGTGTGACCCCTACCCCCCTTCATGGGCGGATCCCAGGAGCTCAGACAATCCATTCTTATTTTGAGATCAGATGTGAGTTGATCCTTGAAGGAGAAGGAGTGGGGATTCTTAGCTGAGGCAAGACCCCATGTCCATCTGTGACTGCGGAAGCGAATGGGGCGAGACTTGAGCTGAGGACATATCTCGTCGCTCGTGGGATTGTTTTGGGATCCCTTGGACTCGTGTGGACTATTGCTTTGTTAGCTGGCACAAGGATTATCGGGAGGTGCCCCCGAACCTATTCCATTGGACTAATTGTGGACTATTGCTTTGTTACCTGGCACAAGGATTATCGGGAGGTGCCCCCGAACCTGTTCTGTTGGACTAATTGTGGACTCTGTAGATCTACCTGCATGTGTTGTTCCAGCGTTCTTGATAATAAATCTGTTGAATCATCCCTCGGCCTGTTGTCCCTTCTTGCTCTGCCGTACACCCCGTCACAGTCACCAACTGCCAGTGAACTGGAAGGAAGGACCTGCCCTAGGAGATGAGAGGTGACGTCAGCCACCAGTTGAGAGACCGCTTGACCCGAGAAGAGAGTCTGATCGGCCGATCCAGGAAGAAGACAGACCTGTCCCACTGAGACAGAATGGCTTGCTGAAGGGGTCGTGAATGGAATTGGGTGAAGGGAATCGCTTCCAAGGTAGCTACCATCCTCCCCAGAACCTTCATGGCCGATCGGAGGGAGGGAGGCCGAGGACCCTGGAGCAAGCGTATGTCCCGACAAAGAGTGGATCTCTTGTCCTTGGGAAGGACGACTCTGGTCTGACGAGTGTCGAATAGCATGCCCAGAAAGATGATGCGCTGAGAAGGAATAAGGCAGGACTTCTTCCGCTTGACCAGCCACCCGAAACGGGCTAAGGTGTCGAGAACAATGGACAGGCTTTCGTGAGCCTGAGAAAGGGACGGTGCCTTGATGAGGATGTCGTCGAGATATGGAAAAAGGACCAGGCCTCTGACTCTCAAGATGGCCATCAGCGCTGCCATGATCTTCGTGAACACCCTTGGAGCGGTTGCGAGACCGAACGGCAGGGCGACGAATTGAAAGTGTTCCCGTTGCACTGCAAAGCGCAGGAAACGGTGATGTCCGGGAAATATCGGGACATGGAGGTAGGCGTCCTGGATATCTATTGAGCATAGAAATTCCTGGGCCTCCATGGAAGCAATTACTGAACGAAGGGATTCCATCCTGAAGTGTCTCAGGCAAACTCTCCTGTTCAGCAATTTGAGGTCCAGGATGGGACGAACCTTGCCATCTTTTTTCGGTACCACAAAAAGGTTCGAGTAGAAACCCGTGAACCGTTCTCTCTGGGACGGGAACGATTACCCCGGATTTGAGCAGAGAAGCGATGGCTGCGAAGAAGCCCGGAACTAGAGCGGGATCTCTTGGAAGACGGGATTGGAAGAAACGATCCCTGGGTCGGGAGGCGAACTCTATCTTGTATCCCGAGGATACAACTTCCCTGACCCATGCGTCCTCTACTGCGGAAATCCAGATGTCCCTGAAAAGGAGAAGACGGCCGCCCATCCTGGGAGTTGGGCTGGAGTCTTGCCGAGAGTCATGCCGAGGTGGATCTTCCAGTCCTGGGCCTGGAGGATCTACCCTGGGAGTAGCGAGGACGCCAGGACGGAGTGGGCCTGAAGGACACCGCCTTCTTCTCTTGACGTGCTTACGGCCTCTGTTGCTGCTGGGAAAAGGAGTTTGACGCAGCGAAGCGACGAAAAGGCCGAAAAGAGCGAAATTGCCGTCTAGGAGGAGGGCGACGAGGCTTAGCCTGGGGGAGAAGAGAACTTGTACCCCCGGTGGCGTCCTTAATAATTTGGTCCAGCTGGGAGCCAAAGAGACGAGAGCCCTGGAAGGGCAGACTAGTGAGGGACTTTTTAGAAGATAAGTCCGCCTGCCAGGCCTTGAGCCAAACGGTGCGGCGGATGGCAACGGCATTGCTGGAAGCCTGAGCCGCACAAGACGCGACATCCAGGGAGGCAGAGACCAGGTATTCACCGGCGTGGGAAATCTGGTTGGCAAGCTCCGCTAGTTGCACGGGAGGCGCCCCGTCCAGGATACCTCGATGGAGCTCTTTGGCCCATTTGGAGATGGATTTAGAAACCCAAGTGGAAGCAAAAGCTGGGCATATAGCCGCTGCAGCCGCTTCAAAAGTTGACTTTGCAAAGGATTCTATAGCCCAATCGTTAGAGTCCTTCAGAGATGCTCCGCAGGATAGAGGAAGCACCGTGTTGGTGGACAGCCTGGAAACAGGGGGGTCCACCGAGGGAGAGACCGTCCAATTGGCGGTAAGTTCTGGAGAAAAGGGATATAACACACCCAGGCGTTTTCCCCTCTGAAAACGCCTAGTGGGGTTTTCTCTCTCTCTGGACATGATTTCCTCGAATTCAGGATGAGGAACAAAAAACTTGGAAGGTGGTTTGGCCCGTCTAAACGAAACCGCCTGATCTGCGGGTTCCGTAGAGGGATCTTTTATGCCACAGGATTGGTTTACTGCCCCAATGAGATTCTGGACCATCTCCCTCATGGTGGCGATTTGGTTAGAATCCAGCTCCGAAATATCCTCCGAGGGCGCATCAGAGAATGCCTCGCCTGACTCAGGGGAGGAGGGTCGAGGGGACGCCGACCGCAGGGGAGGGCCGTGTGGCGAGATGGAGCGAGAAGAGGACTCAGACCGACGTTCCTGTCTGGACCTTTTGTGGCTTATCAAGGAGGGCTCGGGCGGCGGTTTCTGCGACCTGCTGGCCATGGCAGGGGTCTGCAGGGGTAACCGATCCAGCGCGGACACCAGGGTTTGAGACACCCGTGTTAAATCGGCCACTGATTGTGACAAAGAGGCGGCCCAGCCTGGGATGGGGGGATTACTCTCGGGCAGAACAGCCGGGGGATCCTGGGCGTTGGGAACAATCGGGTTGCTGCAGGACTGACACAGCGGGGAGGACTGACCTGAGGGAAGTTTGCTGTTACAGGACGAACATTACTAAGGCATTAGATGAAGAAGAAGTAGGGGGGCGAGAGCGGCCCCCTTTGGAGGTAGACATTTTGAAAGAACCCTGAAGATGCAAGTGGGTTAGGGGACAGTGGGGCAGAGGGGGGTGTCAGTCTGCAGTGCAGCTACTCACGGACCCGGTCCTGGAAGATGTCCCACTTGTCCTCGGTGAAGAACTCCCCTGAGGTGCTGTATTCAGCAATGCTGAGCCCAGAGAAGGTGCGGGCGAAGGAGCGTGGCGCACTGCGTGAGGCGCTGCGAGGGCTGCTGCTGCTGTGTGTGAAGCGGTGCGCACACCAGACAAGTGCTAGAGTAAAAACCGCAGCGCCGATAGTGCACCACGGAAAGGAGCGTACGGCAGCCATAGAGCTGTCGTGGAAGAAAGAGGATAAGAGCGCAGCGGTCTAAAAGGGGGCCCCGCGCTGGAGAGCAGACGGCCCTTGCAGAAAAAGGGGGGAAGAAATGATACCGATAAAATACGCCGCTGAAGGATACAGGCGATGTCGACAGGGAGCCCCTAACAAGAACCCCACCCCTATCAAAGATCTGGGATGGGAAGGGAGAAATACTCACCTAAAACATCCCACGCTGGTACTAACTTTGAAAAGGGTTGAGACGTCCAGGGAACTGATGGACGTCCTCGTCTCCTCAACCGACAGGCTCTGGTGGGCGAGTGGGTGGGGGACGGAGCCAGGACCGAACTTCTAAGCACGCTTGTGTGCTAGGGTCTTGGTCCTGGTGAGGGATTTATGAGGATACGGGGTAGCAGTACACACCGTACTCATAGTCCGTATTGTGGGAGTACAGGTGTGACTGTTCACCCTGTATCCCTCCGGAAAAACCTGAAAAGGAACGACGCACATTGAGGTAGATAAGGGTCTAATGAAAGACCCGTGTCCACCTCTTACTGACACTAAGCTAAACTGAAGAGTATAATGCCAGTCGGTGGGGTGTACACTGCAGAGGAGGAGCTAACTTTTTTATTCGCATAGTGTCAGCCTCCTAGTGGCAGCAGCATACACCCCATGGTTCCTGTGTCCCCCAATGAGAGGCGATAAAGAAAAAAGCTGGGATCATGAAGGGGTTAAATAGTGTGACAGTTTTGTACCTCAGCTTTTTTACCGGCTGTGACCCACGATACCAAATAGGTGTACTTTCTCATGAAAAATGTGTTTTCATAGCCGACACATTCTTCAGTTCTATAATCTGTTTTTATTCATAGTTAGTCCAGGTTTGAACATTGAATACTGTGATTGCTGGTCTAATGTACCGCAGTACACACGCTTATGGCAGGGCTTAAAAGGCCACCGGACCTGGCAGACCAATTAATGCAGGAGTGTCCTCACTCTTACAACCATGTAAATTCTGCGATCACTAACGACCTCAAGATCTACAGGGTTTTACAGATAGGATTGGTCATGGGAGCGACCATGGCTGTTTGTGCCGGACATACACGATCACCTGGGTGTAACGCTATATCCATTTGATGGAACACCTTGGCAAATAGGACGACCCAATAAATTGGATAAGGGAAGGTGTTAATAATGCAGGAGAAAGCTGCTGCGACTTTTAGGAAGCTGCTTATCAGCCACACCTCATACGCAAATTGCACAGACGCCAAACACTTTGTGGGAGCACAGCCCGAACCTGGAAACTCAATCAAATTAAAAGGTCATTAGTAACAGGAAGTTCTAAGAAAAGAACGTGTGAGACGTAATAGCAAGCGATGACCTTTACTGCTGTATATCATTTTGCAAGTGACCTGCCCTTTTAACACCCATATAAATGAAGCATTGCATGATAAGCCAGGAAACATACAGACTGCTACTAATGAGCCTGGTTCCTCTTATTTGCATACACTTTGTATGCCGCCCTGCTGCAGACACGGAGGAAATGCCCAGGATCAGGCACACCAGGAACACTTACCGTACTTCCTGCCAAGCGAGGGATTCCCAGGTTTAGTTCGGGAGGACCTTACCGATATGTCACTTCACAGGAGTCAGCAACATGAACACAAATTGCATTTTCCCAAAGCCAGTGAATCGCACATAATGCAGCTCCTTGATATCTACAGGCGGCTGCTGACTACTGTACAAGGACCAGACAAGGGCCCATTGACGTATATCACCATCCACATCAGTGAGGATGTTACCTTTAGTAGCCATTCAAACCCATTTGTGTCAACTTCTGTGCATGATATCAGGCCAAAATCATCAGGGTATGTGAACTTTTGATCAGGGTCATTTGGATGTTTTGGGTTGTCATTATGATATAAAAAGAGAAAACACAGTAGTTTGACAATAAATGGCTTCACCCAACCACTAACCATGAGTGGAGGAAAAGTTTTGGTGTTATTGTTCATATTCTCTAAAAAAAGGCCAAGAAAGCAATAATTCTGCTGTGGTATGTAAACTTTTGAGAACAACTGTATATAATGACCAAAGGAATAAGAGGAAACCCAGCGGGAGCTGAGGAACACAATCGTACAGAGAAGAAAGGCAATGTCTTACCTGCTCCGCATCTGTATTGCGCGGTACAAAATAAATAATGTTCCTTGTAATCTGTTGGGAAAGCTGGAAAACTTCAAAGGTGGCAAAATGTTAAGGAAAAGGACAATAACAAACTATCAACATTTATAATATACCTATTGTCGTTATATAGGTTTCTCCGACAACCATTAATGGTTCGGGGGGCTCTGACTGGCAGGTAAATCTTATTCTTTGGCAGCAAATGAAGATTTTGAAAAAAGTAAGGAACTAAAATATGTGTAAAGTAAAGTTAAGCATTTTCCTCTTACGTACTGATATACGGAGGTATAGATGTGCCGCACCCTGGCAGCTCAGTGACGTTTCCACGCACACGTGAACTCTTATCAATAGGTTCAATGCTCGGCTAAACGAGAAGTTCAGATGCAGTCACCTCTACATGGGAGGCCAAAAGTAAATCACCAGGTTCCCCGGGAAGTCTGTATTTGGGACGTACATAGCCATACACCAAATCCCGGGATGTATGTACCGCTAGGTGTGAGTAAACATATGGTGACAATGGAGAGGAGCGGTATAGAGCGATGCCTGAACATGACTGATGCCTGCTCTGTACAAATCTATGAAAAAACAGCAGAAATCTCATTTTTTTACAACAGGATTAGATGATGATAAAATCTAGTCATAGTTTTATGTCTAAGGTATGCGGTGGCATCCGGCATATACCAACGTAAAATGTACTCCCTGCCAATGGCATACATTTATGTTTCAGGTGACCCACTGTATAGGGAAATGCCATCTGCGGTGCTCTACTACACAGGACAAGACTGTATGCCGACACATGCCACCATAACAGACCAAAGGACATGGTTCCGGCCTTTCTTTGGGTACATGGCAGCCTATGACAGCGAATGTAGCACATACATTGAATTACCTCACATAATGAGATGTGAACACAACCTTATTTAAGCAAGAAGTTTCTTGCAAGACGATGCTGATGTCTGCAGAAACATTCTGACGAGTTCTGCATTTTATATTTGCATGCAGATTCAGATGTGGATTTCCCCATAAAACAAAAAATGGGCAAAACCTGAGAATTATGTCCCAGAATGTGCAGCCTGTCCTATCATTAATGCGGATCTTTTCTTTTCTAGAATTAACATATAACCTTCGGACAAAAGCTAAGCTCCGCTCCACGGTCAAAAAAATGGTATCTAAAAGTATTCTGACGAGAAGAACCTCCATGGCAATGTTGTAATGTGCCAGTACAGGCAGGCCGGAGTACCGAGGCGATGTCTAATACCCCCCTCAGCATCACTGTGGCAGCTTGTTAGCAGCTTGTAAAGGATATCCATCAGGGGACATCATTGTCTTGATATCAAAGGTTTCTGCACTGACATAGTCCGGACCGCCCCACGGAGGGCTGAGAAATACGACGTCTGCCTTCAAATCACGAGCGATGCACATGAAATCGGCACGGATCAGCTCAATGCGATCTGCAACGCCATACACCATGGCATTATTGTAAGCCAAATCCAACTTCACGGGGTCAATGTCCACAGCAATGACTGCAGAAAAGGGAGAAGTGCAGAAACATTAGTGAGTGGCTGAAGACAAGCAAAGAAAAGAATAAGCAAGCCATTCCCTCTGTTTTTGAGGGTATAATAACAAAATGGATCTATTAAAAAAAGAATATGCCATAAATATCTAATAGGTAAGGATCCCAGTGGTTGGACCCATACCCATCTCCAGGACTGGGGTCCCCTGACCGGAGGCCGGTCTGGTGGGGTGGAGAATGAGTGTAGAGGTGACCGCCATGGGCTCCTCTCTGGGGACATTCTCATCACCCTTTCTGAGGCTTTGCATTTGTCTACAGAGACTAAAGCTTACCGTGCATTCCTGCTAAGGCAAACTGAATGGCATTGCCACCGACACCACAGAAAGCATCTACGACGACCGCACCACTCATGCACTGCCTGACACGGTGTGCTATGTGCTCTGCAATCTTTTCTGGGGTAACAGAAAACCAACCCTCTGCAAAATATAAAACACAGCATTCATTATGGGGGATATCTGGCCAGATGGTTTATCTTCTCACTGTACATGGGCCTGAAGACTGAGGAAAGGCGGACATTTATTGCGTTTGAGACAAAATTTCTGCACAAATTGCCATATTTTATTGTTGTGAATACCTAAGGCAAGTCTGTCAATGCTTCACACCATTTATTACACAATGTATAGTACAAACACAAAACATTAAAATGACGAGAATAAAGATCATGGTTAAAAATATGGTAATTTACCCCAAATTCTACATTAAACATGTGGCACCTTGGTCTCAAGCTCTTACCTATCATTGGGTCGTGTGCTACCAAGGTGTAAAAAGGTGCAGATGCAAGATCTGCAGAAAATGTGTCATTAAGGTGCAACTTCTGAAAATTATGGAGTTAAAAGGAGTAGATTTGGCACAAATTACACCATTTTTAATAAAAGTGTCCGTTCTGTACAGGTATGGACTGTATCATTAAAAAAAAGTTACATTTCTCCAAAACCAACATATAAGTAGCTGGGAGTTCGGGTCCAGAAACCCGCGGCTAGTCTCGGAATTGCAGTCCATATACAGACTGCAAAATACGCCCGCCTGAACCCGGCCATGCTGAAAGACGCACATAAAAGAGGAATATGCCTTTACGTACGCAATTCTCTGCACTTTAGTCTTCAGTGGATCATTTCACAGAATCCACTCATTATTATGTAATAAAGTGGTTTTCTCATTCCAAATTTGTATGGTCCATAGGCCAGGAGAGGGGTAATGCACATGAACCGAGCTGGTACTCGCACTCTGTTCTGCTGCTTCAGTGGTGATTTCATGACTACACCGCTGCAGCCAATCACTGGGTTCAGTGGCTCAGTCAACTTAAGGTACCATCACATTTAGCGATGCTGCAGCGATCTAGACAACGATGCCGATCGCTGCAGCGTCGCTGTGTGGTCGCTGGAGAGCTGTCACACAGACAGCTCTCCAGCGACCAACGATGCCGAAGTCCCCGGGTAACCAGGGTAAACATCGGGTTACTAAGCGCAGGGCCGCGCTTAGTAACCCGATGTTTACCCTGGTTGCCAGTGCTAATGTAAAAAAACCAAACACTACATACTTACATTCCGGTGTCTGTCACGTCCCCCGGCGCTCTGCTTCCCTGCACTGTGTAAGCGCCGGCCGGCGCTCAGTCAGTGCAGGGAAGCAGAACGCCGGGGGACAGACACCGGAATGTAAGTATGAAGTGTTTTTTTTTTTTTTTTACATTTACACGGGTAACCAGGGTAAACATCGGGTTACTAAGCGCGGCCCTGCGTTTAGTAACCCGATGTTTACCCTTGGTTACCAGTGAAGACATCGCTGGATCGGCGTCACACACGCCGATTCAGCGATGTCTGCGGGAGATCCAGCGACGAAATAAAGTTCTGGCCTTTCTGCTCCGACCAACGATGTCACAGCAGGATCCAGATCGCTGCTGCATGTCAAACACAACGATATCGCTAGCCAGGACGCTGCAACGTCACGGATCGCTAGCGATATCGTTGTTAAGTTGTTCAGTGTGAAGGTACCTTTAGAGGCTCCAAGCTGCTGAACCCAGTAATTGGCTGCAGCGGTGTCGTCAGGACGTCACCACTGCAGCCTGTAAACAATCACTAGGGCAGTGGTGATAAGGCTAGTACCAGGTCATTTTCTTATTTTATACCTTTGTTAGCCTATGGATAGGAGAAATGTAAAATCTTGCCCAAACCTGTACTGGTTTGGGCAAGATTTCTGTCTAGAAGAACATGATATATACAGTATATATTGTACCTGTGTAGCTACACTGCGGTATCCCTGTTTCCAGAATTTGAGCTTACTCATGGTGATCCTATAAGCTTTATGACAGGGCTTATAATCCAATTGTTGGCTAGTGACAACTTGTATGTTATTATAACTTCCACAAGGTGTTAACGCCCAGCTTCAGGTAAGGAGAATCTGCCATGTTAGCAGCACCTGGCTGTAATAGGGCTACAAGCGTGAGCCATGTATTTATGCCCCTGAGGAGATTGTGGGGTCAGGGCATGGCTCACACACACTGCAATCCCCATCCTTAGCACTGGAAGCAAGTATAAGCCACTAGAAAACTGCACAGGATTAGTGATGAGCGAACGTGCCTGGATAAGGTGTTATCTGAGCATGCTCATGTGCAAACAAAGTGACTTTGGCATGCTCGAAAAATACGTTTGAGTCCCCACCGCTGCATTTCTTGCCGCTGTTCGACAGCCACAACACATGCGTGGTTGCCTGTTTGTTAGACAATCCCTCCATGTGGTGCGGCTATCAAACAGCCACAAGACAGGCAGACGAGGGGATCTGACCATATTTTTCGAGCACGCCGAAGTCACTTGGTTTGCACATGAGCATGCTGGGATAACACCTTATTCCCAGCACGTTCACTCATAACTACACAGGACTGTTAAGAAACCCAAAATAAAACCGGAAGAGAGTTAAAATGCTGGTTGACAATCATAGTTCCCAAAAAACAAGTGGGCAAACAGACAGCACACAGATCAATGTTAATGGATTGTACTTCACATGAACCTTCCCCCACATGTACCAACGGTGAAAGGAAAAAAAAACTGCATCAGATGCTAGTCTCATCCATAGATTGCAATGTGCAAAAATATGAGGAATAAAAACTGATGCCACACAGACACGGTGCGTGTGGAATCCGATGTTAATGGACTGATGGGATTTTTAAAGAAAAGCAACTGAATTTGGCTTTTTGCCATTTTTAGTTGTTGATGTATAAAAACACATGCCACACAGAGGTCAGAAACAGACGGATAGGATGGAATGCAAATGAAAAATCCTGTTTTTTGTGAATGAAAAGCAGACAATTTTTCATGAACTCTTGTACACTCAGCCTAAAAGTACAAACCCTGGAGACAGTAGAGCTTTACATAACGCTCATTACATAAAAAGGAACGTGACTGCAATAAACCTCATTAGTGGCATGATATCCCCATATTTTCCTAAAACACAGCCCTAATATGCCCCCTGTACAGACGCCCATGTTCTCGTCACGGCCCACCTTCATCGAGCTTAATTCCTTCATCAAAGCGAGAGAAGAGCCTGTAGCGCTGAGCCCAGTACTTGGCCAGGTGAGGATCAGCCGCAATTTCTGGGGGCAGAAGCTGAATCTTCTTTTTCTGCTTTTTCTTTTTTTTCTTGCACTTGACATATGAACCCACTCCTATAATACAATGACATACACAGACTTACAAATATACTTATTATGAACCCCTTAAGGATGTAAATAATTTTCATTTTTTCTTTTTTTACAATTTTCGTTTTTTCCCTCCCTTGCTTCTAAAAGCCACAACTTGTTAGTTTTTCCTATCGACACAACCATACGAGGGCTTGTTTTTGGGGGTGAAATATAGTTTCATCATTCATTTACCATATATTGTATTACAAACAAGAGCGGTGAAATGGTGAAAAAAAAAATGCTATTCCGCCATGGTTTTTTGGGTTTCGATTTTAGAGCATCCATTGTGCAGTAAAAACTACCAGTAGCCATTAATTCTGGCCATGGGGTTTTGTAGTTGTGGGGTGGGGAGGTAGCCTGGGGCAATAGATCGGGCCTCTCAAATGCCACTGTCAGGGATTACCAGCGATATAATGCAGCCGACATCTGCCCGGGGTTGGGTGGGCTCGGCTCCTGAGCCCGCCCTTTATATCTGCAGCACACTGTAATAGTGGCATGGGAGTGGGAAGGGGTTAAAGAAGTAAAACCAAATATGAAAACAGATTTGGGCTATCTGAACACAGAGGTTATCAAGGAGTTTTTGATGCAGAAACTCTCCACATTCTTGTCCGAATCTCAAAGATCGTAAATACTTCTGCTCCAAAAACACTCAGTGAGCACGCAGCCTTAGACATAGGAAAGGGACATGTTGCTTGGTTTCTGGGGCTTAAGCCATAAATTCAAAGCAGTTTTTATTATGTAACAATAAAATATTTCCATACAAACCAATACTATTGTCTTCCTCGTTGGCCTGCAGATAGTCTGGAATTTCCAGAGAGACGCGCTGTCGTGTAGAGGAGCTGGTCCCAGGATCTGCTGGCTGCTCCGTGGCACTTGCATGGTGTGAGCACCAGATGGCGCTAGCAGGCAGCGCAGAGCCGATCTCCGTGCTTTCACCGGGGCGGTCCAGCACGTTGGACGGACATGTAACAATCTGATCCTGACATTCGCGTGACCAATATGGAGCAGGACGGTGTTTCCCTTCAGAACGGTCCTCATCCCCAGGCTGCTTGCATTCACCAACACTGGAATGATCCAGACCTTCAGAGTCGGAGGTGTTAGTAGAATCTTCCATCTTTGGCGGTGAAACCTTGCCATTTAATAAATCACCAGTTGGTTCAGCAATATCTTTTAGAAAATTTTTCACCTAACATCAAAATAAAAAGTGAATTATTAAACAGTTCACCCCACCATAGGACTGCAAAGTGACAAATACAAGAAAATATCAAGCTTTGAAGATCCAAGTGCTAAAATAGAGGCTCATCCTGAGACGTAGCAGAGACGATGGACAACGTCAGCAGGAAACTTACAGGGGTTATACAGTTCTCTATCATATATTTGTAATTAAAAGGGTCGTCTCATCTTGTGTCGTCAGTCTGTACTGTGGGAGAATGACATCTCAGCCGGCGGCATGTCTGCCACATGATGTTATAATGGTGGATACTCTAGCAGAATACGAGGAGGGCCTGGACGTCTTACCTGATAATTATTACAGGTTATGGGTACCAGATTCGAGGTAGGACGCTGATCCAGGGAACTAGTCTGATTGTTGCATGTGAAGTCGGGAAGGAATTTTTCCCTAATACGGGGCAATCAGCCTCTGCCCCATGGGGTGTTTGCCTTCCTCAGGATTAACATGTTAGGCTGTAGGTTGCACTTGATGGACTTACCGTATGTCTACCTTCAACACTATGAAACGGTGTGTTCCCTGCTACGGCAGCATCGGCGGAGCGCATGTACACTGATGCTGTTAGATGCAGCGATCCGTCCAGCGAAAGAGCAGCTATTGCAGAGTGCTTGTAAGCGCTGCGCTCCTTCTCTAGGAGCTCGGCTGCCGCTCATAGCCAATGAGCAGGAAACAATGAAATAAAAAATCCATCCATTCTTAAGAACAGAGAGAATAAGCAATTTGAAAAGTATCTTTCAACCTAAAGCACTTAATTATCAATAATGATAATGAGAATAACCCTTCAATATTTTTTATAGTATTTATTAGTTAGTGGGGATGCTGGGTGTCAGATCCCTACCAAAACAATATTGTGGTATGTGTCTGACAGCCAGCACCCCTGCTACCTGTTACTCAGCTTGTGATTCTTATGGGGCACAGCTGGGTACTTCTCGTAGTGCCCGGGTCTGCAGATCAGTTTAATTAAAAAAAAGGACAAAGCTGTAGTAGACGGCAAAACCAGACACTACTGAACGTACATGTATGTAACTAGTGGAGGCTCTGACATTGCGTCTGTATATTGTATCCTGTATTCTGGGATATAGCACGTATACATCACATATCAGATATAGTCAGAATACAAAGATATCCTGCAGTTAATAGAAGGATTTGTTACACACAGATCCCAGAAAGCAGCTGTATGAGAATCGGTGCAGTGATGTGCCGCAGCGTTCACAGCACCGCAGGAATGTAACTGCAGGGTTAGCGGAAACACGGTAAGCGTGCATTATACGTAGAGATTCACATCCTAAATTCAGGATATTCACCTTGTTCACAGTTTTACTTTTTATTGGTTTCACTTCTGATTCTTCAGAAAAAAATATGTGTCTGTTCTTCACTGGCCGGTGCATGTCTAGGAAATGTGAGCGGTGCTTCACGCCTTTCTCCAGGTAGCGCAGCGTCCGATGCTTGAAATGTGAAATCCCCCCATATCTGTAGAAACAGTCACAGGTCCAAATGAGACAGAGCTTGTTGATCGCTGCATCCTTATTTTACTTTTTTTTTTTTCTTTTTTTTTTTAAGGAATAACTATATTTTCACCAGACAAAAAAAAGGTGATTTATTTGTGTGTTTTTTTTATATTTGAAATGACTCATTTTTCTAAACAATTATTATTTTGCTTTAAAAAAAAAATCTATTAGCAGACTTAGGCCATGTTCACACAGTGCGTTTTTTACTGCAGAACCGCCGCGATTTTGCCGCTGCGGCTCCGCAGCTGTTTTCCATGCAGGGTACAGTACACTGTACCCTATGGAAAACAGGAACCACTGTGCACATGATGCGGGAATCGGGAAAAAAAGCCGCGCTGAATAGCCGCGGTAAAAAAGAAGTACCATGTCACTTCTTTTTGCGGAACTGCAGCGGTTCTGCACCCATAGACCTCCATTGTGAGGTCAAACCCGCAGTAAAACCCGCAGATGAAAAATATATCTGCGGGTTTTACTGCGGTTTGTGGTGCAGAACTGCTGCAGTGTGGCTGCCCCCCCGTGCCCCAATCCCACCCCCCCATGCTCCGATGCCACCCCCCCGTGCTCCGACGCCCCCCCCGTGCCCTCATCTCCCCCCCTTATACTTACCCGGCCTCCCGGTGTCCGTCCGGCCGTCTTCTCCCTGGGCGCCGCCATCTTGCAAAATGGCGGGCGCATGCGCAGTGCGCCCGCCTGAACCTTACATAATAGCATTACAAAAACCAAATGGACCATCTTGACCTAAATGGAAAGTACGCTAGAGGGACACTTGGGTACCAATACCAATGTACGTAGAGTCAGCAATATTACCCGTGGCTTGCCTTCACCTAGGTGTATCACGCCCCCGGAAGAAGAACAGGCGAAACGCGCGTCGGGGTAATATACTTTTGTTTATTCTATGCTATAGGACTCTTACTTGGTTTGCTGACTCTACGTACATTGGTATTGGTACCCAAGTGTCCCTCTAGCGTACTTTCCATTTAGGTCCAGATGGTCCATTTGGTTTTTGTAATGCTATTATGTAAGGTTCACTTTGCTGAGTATCAGGCTACGTTACATATATGGGTCAATAGAAGTAGGACGCAGCATTAAGTAATAACTATTGTTATGCCTTAGCTGTACGGTGTTTTGTTGCATTTATGAGGTACTCTGGTGTTACGATTTTATGTTTAATTAGTTATTAATAAAATTTATATATATTTGCATTCCATGAGCCACGTGTAATTTCTTCTTGCATGGCTTTTGTTGTTATGATTATTCTATGGAATGTGACCAAGCTGGTTTTAGCTTAGGTCAATTGGATTAATATGTATACACAGTTCACACAGGTCAATTGGATTAATATGTATACACAGTTCACACAGTGTAACATGACATGGGGATGAAAAGTTTCACATTTTCTGAAAAACTTAAGTAAGATCCATTAAGCGGACACAGGAATAGGAAAATTTGCATTAAACTCAATAAATACAAAAGGCCAATCTGCAAAAGAGACAAGTCCTTTATGGCAGCCAGCGAGCAGGAGTACAGAGCGATTGCTGATCAATCAGAAGGGCTAGCCCCATCCCATGCCGGTAGTGAAAGGGTATGTTCACACACTAAGTATTTGCCTCACATATTTGTTAATGTATCTATTGGCCGGAGTTCATTACAATGGGTGAAAACGCTGACAGAATTGACATCCTGCAGATTGAAAACTGCTTCAAATCTGCAAGGAAAAAATATGTAACGTGTGCATGACACTTCAGGGATCTCATTCGCTTTGCAGGAACACTGAAATGCTGAATTTTTCAAGGCAAAACTACTACGTGTGAACATACCCAAAGTGTGCCATTCCTTATGCTGGGATCTGGTCAGTACGTATGGACACATCTTACTGATCCTGAAGTACAGGTGACAAATCACCAATTCTCTGCCTGTAACATGAGGCTGGGATACAGGACAGGAGCCCATGACACTTCGTTACTGAGCCTTGCTTTACATGAAGAGGACATACACTACTCACACAAAGTTAGGGATATTTGGCTGTAGGGTGAAATTTCAGGATGATCTTAAAATGCCTTACAACCTTAAGTGCCTGAACGTAATGTGACCGTCTCTAAACCTTTGAGTGCACATGTCCACCTGTTCAATGTTTCAGTACTTTTCGCACAACTTGCTGTTCTCTAACAAGAGGATTAATGGCAAAAGTCACAACAGACGTTTGATCCATTAATTGGCCAATAAATCTTGGGGTTTAATTAGAATTGTCATTTAATCAGTCCTCCTCATCATGCTGGTCACATTTTGACATCATGAGAACAACATGACACCTAACAATTAATTAACAGTATCTCCCCATTGCGAGGCTTCAGGCAGGATGTTCTCAGACGGAAGCGGACACTGAGCTTAGAGTGTCACTGGGTCATCAGCAGGTGACAACAGAGATACAGAGAGACGGGAAGAGTCACAAAGGCAGAGAAGTGGACGTCCTTTGGCCACATCCCAAACTGATGACGGCTTCATTGTGAACCCTTCACAACCGGATGATGAATGCCACACAACTGCAGGCACATTTTAGGGAGGTGAGAGGCATCCAAATGTCACGTCAGACCATTCAAAATCATTTACATCAACATGGTTTGTGTGCTAGAGGACCTGCAAGGGTACCTGACCACTCCAGCTGGGCCGGGGAGCATCTACGCTGGTTGAGGGACCAGCAGGCCTCAGTGCTGTTTACGGGTGAAAGTCGATTCACACTGAGCAGAAATGATGGCTGCCAACAATGTTGCAGACGTCAAGGAGAGCGCTATCCATCAGCCACTGTTATCACCAGATGAGCCTTTGGTGGTGGCGTTACAGTGGGGGCAGGTGGGTCTAGTCATTACAGACCTGCCCTACACTTTGTGAATGGTGCAGTGACAAGCCTCAACTACATGAAACCATTAATCCTGTCATTGTGCCTCTGCATGAACAACACGTTCATGGACGACAGTGCTCCAGCTCATCGAGGTCGCATACATAGGGAACATCTACTGGACACTGGGGTACCTCAAATGGAGTGGCCTGCACTTTCTTGAGACCTGAATCCCATAGAAAACCTATGGGATCAGTTGAGTCGCCATGTAGAGGCTCCTAACTCTACCTCAGAACCTCAATGACCTGAGGGACACCCTTCAAGAGTGGGATACAATACATCAGCAGACAACAGCACAAGATGTGATTGTCAGCTGTAATCGATGCTCAAGGCCACATGACAAGTTATTGAGACACTGACTTTTTTTTTTTTTGGGGGGGGTGGTGGAGGGGGGGGGGGGGGGTAATATGCTGATCACCGTTGTTGGCTTCTGTTTCAATAAATTGTTAGAGGTGAGGAAATCACCATTGCATGCTTCTACTTAATGCCGTACTTTCAGGATAAAGTATCACCGTAGAGTGAACTATTTAGGTTTTCCATAAATTTCACCAAAAAGCCAAATATCCCTGGCTTTTTAGGAGTGGTGTATATGAAAAGACTGGGAGCAGGAGGTTTCCTTCCTCGATACTGCATGGACAATGAGAAACCAATCACAGCAGAAAATGTTTGTTGTTCCTCTAGTCACTTCTCTGCACATTTACAACAAATTTTACAATGACATCAGAAACCAAGATTTCATTTCTTACTTCTGTCCTGTGCCATGTTTTAGCCCCAAGACAGTGGAGAGTTCAGCAGCCACATCACACGGGTTCTCTTCAGCATCCAGTTCATGGCTAAGGAAAGAAAGAAAATTTGAGAGTTTGTACGAAGTGTTTTTATTTCACTTTTTGATCCATCCAGCAGATGATTATGTCAGGAATATTGCCAGCAGTATACCTCAGACTGATGCCCCTGATGTGTGGCAAATGTGGGCAAATGATAGCATTATAAGAAACGTATAACACACAGTACACACTGTCTTATGGATAAGCAAAACCCATAGAAATGACCTGCTGTATCAGTTGTATACATGCAGCGGGTAGGAGCATGTTCACACTGGCCACTAAACTGACAAAATCCAAGATGGAAACAAAGAGCAGTGAGGGAGCCGGCTTCTGTTTTCCTTTCTCACACAATCTTCTCTACTGGACTTTAGAAATACCAGGAAAATACTGGAACTTAGTCCAGCCAGCAGAAGACAGCCTCTGACTAGGTATACATTGAAGATCAATGCAAAAATGGAGGGGTTATAACAGCACCTTACCTCCTCTTGATTTTAGCCTGTTTGCATTCTGGGGGTTCATCATCATCACCATCGTCGTCATCGTTATCTCGTCCATTTCTAGGCGTTTGTCCACCACCTGGCGATGTATTCCTGAAAACCTGTGAAACTTGAAGGAAGAAAATTAATATATGTAATAAGAACACTAATATGTTTAATTTTGGCTCTACTAATATGTATAATACATGTAGAAAGAATAGCTTCATGGATGAGGCTTTAAAGGGAATCTGTCACCAAGCTCAACTTTCCACCCTCCTCCAAACCGCATATATGGACATCCCAGGGGATCGACCAGCATGAATCCAATGACAGGTTCCCTGTAATTACATAAGCTCTCAGACAAGCCAGGCACTTATTAGGGTGATCCATATAATTACTGAATATGAGACCAGCAGTGGCTAAACAGTAATGGCAGGCCTCATGGGGGGCCAAAAAATGTAAATGTTTAGTCCTCCTGTCTCATCCCTTCCTACCATGCAATCCATGATGGATAACAGACTGTATAGGAGAGCAGGAAGACAGGAGCCATGTGCAGAATAGCTAAAAAGGCAGGGATGTAGCAAGTGCAATTGCTAACGGCAATCACTTACATTGGGATTTCTGAAAAGTTGCAAGAAAAATAAATATATATATATATATATATATATATAGTATAGCAGTAGCCCCATATATAACATGCCTGTCTCTGGTAATCATCTCATTGTGGCTCCACATATAGTGGAAGCCATACAGTAGAGAAACTTATGGCTTTTCTGGTCTTAGACTACATATTTCTAATTAGCAGTAAAATTCCCATCATAATTAACTAAACGTTTCAAAATCCTAACCCATGAAAACGTGCGCTCAAACAAATCGCCAGAATGTGAGGAAGAAGGAATAATAAATGCCCAGCAGTTAATCACAGGACACTTTCCTCCCAATTATAAATGGCTTTAATGAAAACTCAGCTAGGGCCATTTCCTGCTTTATATCTGCAATAAATTAGCTATTAGTACAATCGATAGGCGCTAATTCTACAGACCTGGCCGGCTGGTATCAGCGTGTCCAGATGATGCATGCCTATCCGAGGAGCCAACATCTGCGGGTTCACTGTAATCCGGATCACAAGGGCATTGAGCTTCAAGGCTCTCTGGGTTCTGCATCTGATGACTGTCATAAATAACACTTAAAGGTTTACTGTCTCCCTCCATTTCCTTTGTATCAAGATTTATGTTCTTCAGTCCATTTACGCAGTCACTGAGGCAATCAATACTTTCTGCAGAAGTCAGGGGTATGTGCAGAGTATGGTCTGTGAGCTGATCATTAGCAGCAGCTTGTGCCTCCACTATGTCATTACCATCACAGTCCCGGAGCTCATCAAATGTCCAGCCCTGTTGTGCCCAGTACTGAAACTGCTCATAATAGCGCCAGTATGATTCGTTATAGTGCTCAGCCCATTCCTCCTTGGTTGTGGAGCAATTCCACGGCTCATCGCTCCAATCTTCCCCTGATACGGCCATCTCTTTGTGCTTTGTGATCCAGCCCTGGCACAGCAGACCCTGCCCATACTGGTCCCAGTACCGTTCCCAGCTCTCCCGTGAACAGGGTTCTGCGGATGTCACTTTCAGATCAGTGGCATCCTCATCAGGACATCCTTCATTGGGCTCCTCCTCCTCAGGACATCCTTCATCGGGCTCCTCCTCCCTAGGACATCCTTCATTGGGCTCCTCATTACCAGGACATCCTTCATCGGGCTTCTCCTCACCAGGACATCCTTCATCGGGCTTCTCCTCACCAGGACATCCTTCATCGGGCTTCTCCTCACCAGGACATCCTTCATCGGGCTTCTCCTCACCAGGACATCCTTCATCGGGCTTCTCCTCACGAGGACATCCTTCATCGGGCTTCTCCTCACGAGGACATCCTTCATCGGGCTTCTCCTCACCAGGACATCCTTCATCGGGCTTCTCCTCACCAGGACATCCTTCATCGGGCTTCTCCTCACCAGGACATCCTTCATCGGGCTTCTCCTCACCAGGACATCCTTCATCGGGCTTCTCCTCACCAGGACATCCTTCATCGGGCTTCTCCTCACCAGGACATCCTTCATCGGGCTTCTCCTCACCAGGACATCCTTCATCGGGCTTCTCCTCACCAGGACATCCTTCATCGGGCTTCTCCTCACCAGGACATCCTTCATCGGGCTTCTCCTCACCAGGACATCCTTCATCGGGCTTCTCCTCACCAGGACATCCTTCAACGGGCTTCTCCTCACCAGGACATCCTTCATCGGGCTGCTCAATGCTTACAGAACCCTCCTCATCTTCACACACCTCATAAATGTCGTCTATACATTCCTTTATGCTTAGTTTTATGTCATAGGAACATTTTGTCTTTTTCTTCTTTTTCTTGTGAATTTTATGCTGCTTCACACGAGTTTCCAGAGGCTGAAAACAAAAGGAAAGCACAAATAAAGTGAAAAAATAATCACAATCCAAATAGGACTTGTATCAATATAATGGCAAGATCTGCGGTATAGAATTCACATGGCGGCCAAGAACGGGTTTAGGAGATGCCAGAATATATGATGACCAGACATCCAGAGGGACCCGTGGTCAGCAGGGTAGCGTCTCAAGGAGACACAGGGTCTAGTTTGTCACAAGGTGCACATATCTCTATAACATACCTACACATGACTACACATGGCTATATGAAAGGGAATCTGCAGACCCATTTTCCCTGCGATGCAGAATATTATTTTATTAAACAATTTTTTTTACTCAATCTCCCCAGGTCCAGTGCTGCGTCTCCTGGTTTCTGTTATTGGCTGCAGACAATCTAGAGAGCTCAGCGGCTCAGGCAGTGCAACACTGTCAATCACTGAGACAATAAAAGACCCCAGAAACAGTGATGGACACTCAGGGCTGGATCCCAGGGAAAGTGAGTAAAGCACAGTTTGATTTCATGAACACCTGTTTTCTGAAAATGGAAAAAAATATATATACACATACAGTGGCATGTAAAAATTTGGGCACCCCTGGTCAAAATTACTGTAATTGTGAACAGTTAAGCAAGTTGAAGATGAAATGATCTCTAAAAGGCCTGACGTTAAAGATGACACATTTCCTTGTGTTTTAGCCAAAGAAAAAATACATGTTGTGATTTTTTACATTTTAAAAATTACAAAAATTACAAAAAGGAAAAAAGGGCTGATGTAAAAATTTTAGCACCCTGCATGATTAGTATCCAGTAACACCCCTCCCCTTTTTTTGAAAGTATTACAGCTTGTAAACGTTTTTTGTAGCAAGACAGTCTTTTGATTCTTGTTTTATGGATTTTCATCCAATCTTCCTTGAAAAATTCTTTCAGTTCTGTGAGATTCCTGGGTCGTCTTGCATGCACTGCTATTTTGCGGTCTAGCCACAGATTTTCAATGATGTTCAGATCAGGGGACTATGAGGGCCATTGTAAAACATTCAGTCTGCGGTAGAGGATTTTGACGTGTGTTTAGGATCATTATTAGTGATGAGGGAATATACTCGTTACTCGAGATTTCTCGAGCATGCTCGGAGGTCCTCCGAGTATTTTTTAGTGCTCGGAGATTTAGTTTTTCTTGCCGCCGCTGAATGATTTACATCTGTTAGCCATATTGATTACATGTGAGGATTCCCTAGCAACCAGGCAACCCCCACATGTACTTATGCTGGCTAATAGATGTAAATCATTCATCTGCGGCAAGAAAAACTAAATCTCCGAGCACTAAAAAATACTCGGAGGACCCCCGAACGTGCTCGAGAAATCTCGAGTAACGAGTATATTCGCTCATCACTAATCATTATCCGTTTGCAGAAACCATCATCTTTTCAACTGAAGCTTTTTTACAGATGGTGTTATGTTTGAATCAAAATTTTGTAGAAATTTCACTGAATCCATTCTTCCCTCTACCAGTGAAATCTTCCCTGTGCCATTGGCTGCAACACAACCTCAAAGCATGATTGATCCACCCCCAATCTTAATGGTTGGCGAGATGTTCTTTTCCTGAAGTTCTGCCCACTTTTTTCTCCACACATACCTTTTGTAGCGCTATGGCCGGCGCCCCTGCATGGTGCCCCTTCCCCCTCCATGCAGGGACATCGGCATACTCACTGCCCGGCTGTGTGGGGTGATCCCCCGGCATGCTTTCTGCTTACTTCCTGTACCGAGTCCCGGCTCTTAAAGGGCCAGCGCATATATAGTAAAATGCCATCAGTCTGTAGCCTAGAGACATTTAGTATAATTGTTTACCTGCAAGAAGGCTTCCAGTCAATAGCTGGGAGGCATCTTGTATAAAAGACCCCCTCCCTCTTAGGGAGTCGACAAGCATAACGTTTAGTCATTAGGTAGTGTGGTATTCTAACAGTGAAGTTGTGAGGTTCCTGGTCCTGGTGTGGCCAATGTCCTGAACCCGAACCCCTGGTCCCACAGTGTGGCCAGTGTCCTGAACTCGAGGTCCGTGGTCCTGGTGTGCCCAGTCCTGAACTCGAAATCCCTGGTCCTAGTGTGGCCAGTGCTCAAACTTCATCCACAGGTCTGTGTGCGGCCGATGCCAAAACTACTCTCCGAATCTATCCAATTTGAAAGTATCCTGAAACCATGTCAGTTACTGTTCTGTGGACGAGCCGGAACCTAGTAGACTGAAAGAAGCCCTAGTCCTTATCAGTGTCAACGAACCTTCAGCAGCTGCACTACCAGGGACTGACTAGCAGTAGTACCAGGTGGCTACCTGCCACAAAGTCTGAATCCACCATCTGGAGCTACAGTGAACCCCTGGTAGCTGCTTAGCTATTTCCTTCAAACGCAAGCCCGGCCCTGTGGCACAGTGGGTTCACGAACCATGTGCACTACCTGTGGGCGTGACAGTCTGCTTGGCCATGGGTCCCGCTGATCCCCAGTCCTCCCTGCACTTGGCGCTGTGTCATCAGCTGAGCTACCAGCGGGAGAGCCAGGAAAAAATTTGGTTCCATCTGCAGACACTAGGTGCCCGATTGGAAACCCTGAGTGAGTGAGTTGCACCAGGCCAAGTTGCAGTACCTACGGCTGTGTTTATGCACCCCGAAATGTATGCCTCTGGAGTGCAACCTGTCCAGTCTGATCCGCCTCAGTATCATGGGGATCCAAAGCAGTGCCGGGAATTCCTGGAGCAGTGCATGCGGCACTATGAAGTTTTCGATCAGCAATTTTCCTCAGATGGGTCAATGACCTGAAGAGAGCTCGGACCACAGTCTCAAACATTACTGTTAGTAACACACTGCACCATCATGGATTAAAATCCTGCATAGCACACAAGGTCCCCCACTTTATATTGTATCAAATACATATTTCATGAAATAAAATGCAAATTAATTATGTAAAAAAATCATACAATGCGATTTTCTGCAATTTTTTTCCCTAAGATTCTGTCTCTCACAGTTGAAGTGTACCTATGATAAAAATTACAGACCTCCATTCTTTGTAGGTGGGAAAACTTGAAAATTCGGCAGTGTATCAAATACTTATTTTCCTCACTGTATATTACATATTTATCGATTTACCAGCAGCTGACATTGAACACATCCTAAAAGGACATAAGCACCAACCAAAGCCTTACCACAAAGTTTTTCTCAAACGATGATCCACCAAACTGTACCGGGAGTCCCATCTGCAGCATCAGCTCAGACTCAGAGTCTAGTTCTCCTTTCTCAACAGGAAGATCAGAGATATTGGACACCTCCAACTCTTCTTCCACCTCTTCATCATCATCTTCACAATCTGCAGAAAAGAACACAAAATGTTACGTGTACCAAAGACCGAATAGTTCCAGCTGATTACTACATAGTTACATAGGTTGAATTAACTAAGTCCATCAAGTTTAACCTTTCCCCACCAATTGTGCATTTTGTCACAAATTTAACTATAACTCACAATGTTTTGTGAATCGAGGAAATCATCGAATCCTTTTTTAAAGGCTGCTATAGTGTCTGCCATTACTACCTCTAACTGTAAAGAACCCTTTCCTATTTAGCTGCAGGAATCGCCTTTCTTCCACCCGTAATGAGTGCTCCATGGTCCTTAGTATGGTCTTTGGAAGGAATAAAGTGCCAGTGTTTTGTACTGACCACACATCTATTTATACATGTAAATGAGATCTCCTATGAGGCATCTTTTTTCTAAACTAAACAAGCCCAACTTTTTCCAACCCCTCATCTGTACAATGAGTTTGCCAAAGTATAACAAAGCTAATAAAAGGCATCGCAAAAAGTTACCGTATATACTCGAGTATAAGCCGACCCGAGTTTAAGCCGAACCCCCTAATTTTGCCACAAAAAACTGGGAAAACTTAATGTCTCGAGTATAAGCCTAGGATGGAAAATGCAGCAGCTACTGGTAAATTTAAAAAAAAATAGATACCAATAAAAGTAAAATTAATTGAGACATCAGTAGGTTAAGTGTTTTTGAATATCCATATTGAATCAGGAGCCCCATATAATGCTCCATACAGTTCATCATGGCCCCATATAATGCTCCATAAAGTTTGATGGGCCACATAAGATGCTCCATATTAAAATATGCCCCATATAATCCTGCATAAAGGGTAATAAGGGCCCCATAAGATGCCCCATAGAGATATTTGCCCTATATAATGCTGCACAAACGTTATGGCCCCATAAGATGCTCCATACAGTCCCTTGCCCCATTATAGTGCTGTACAAGCGTCATGGCCCCATAAGATGCTCCGTATAGTCACTTGCCCCATATAATGCTGCACAAGCGTTATGGCCCCATAAGATGCTCCGTACAGTAACTTGCCCCTTATAGTGCTGCACAAACGTTATGGCCCCATAAGATGCTCCATACAGTCACTTGCCCCATATAATGCTGCACAAGTGTTATGGCCCCATAAGATGCTCCATACAGTCACTTGCCCCATATAGTGCTGCACAAGCGTTATGGCCCCATAAGATGCTCCATACAGTCACTTGCCCCATATAGTGCTGCACAAGCGTTATGGCCCCATAAGATGCTCCATACAGTCACTTGCCCCATATAGTGCTGCACAAGCGTTATGGCCCCATAAGATGCTCCATACAGTCACTTGCCCCATATAGTGCTGCACAAGCGTTATGGCCCCATAAGATGCTCCATACAGTCACTTGCCCCATATAGTGCTGCACAAGCGTTATGGCCCCATAAGATGCTCCATACAGTCACTTGCCCCATATAGTGCTGCACAAGCGTTATGGCCCCATAAGATGCTCCATACAGTCACAGTCAGAGGGGACGGGAAGAAAAACATTAGACTCGAACAAAGACGACCCAGGAAAACATACTCAGAAAGGAGGTAAGAACATTTCTAAAACAATCCACAGTGAGGAGATTGGAACAAAACAAAATCCTCTAAACTGCATGCTCGCAAACGCCAGAAGCCTGACAAACAAGATGGAAGAACTAGAAGCAGAAATATCTACAGGTAACTTTGACATAGTGGGAATAACCGAGACATGGTTAGATGAAAGCTATGACTGGGCAGTTAACTTACAGGGTTACAGTCTGTTTAGAAAGGATCGTAAAAATCGTAGAGGAGGAGGGGTTTGTCTCTATGTAAAGTCTTGTCTAAAGTCCACTTTAAGGGAGGATATTAGCGAAGGAAATGAGGATGTCGAGTCCATATGGGTCGAAATTCATGGAGGGAAAAATGGTAACAAAATTCTCATTGGGGTCTGTTACAAACCCCCAAATATAACAGAAAGCATGGAAAGTCTACTTCTAAAGCAGATAGATGAAGCTGCAACCCATAATGAGGTCCTGGTGATGGGGGACTTTAACTACCCGGATATTAACTGGGAAACAGAAACCTGTGAAACCCATAAAGGCAACAGGTTTCTGCTAATAACCAAGAAAAATTATCTTTCACAATTGGTGCAGAATCCAACCAGAGGAGCAGCACTTTTAGACCTAATACTATCTAATAGACCTGACAGAATAACAAATCTGCAGGTGGTTGGGCATTTAGGAAATAGCGACCACAATATTGTGCAGTTTCACCTGTCTTTCACTAAGGGGACTTGTCAGGGAGTCACAAAAACACTGAACTTTAGGAAGGCAAAGTTTGACCAGCTTAGAGATGCCCTTAATCTGGTAGACTGGGACAATATCCTCAGAAATAAGAATACAGATAATAAATGGAAAATGTTTAAGAACATCCTAAATAGGCAGTGTAAGCGGTTTATACCTTGTGGGAATAAAAGGACTAGAAATAGGAAAAACCCAATGTGGCTAAACAAAGAAGTAAGACAGGCAATTAACAGTAAAAAGAAAGCATTTGCACTACTAAAGCAGGATGGCACCATTGAAGCTCTAAAAAACTATAGGGAGAAAAATACTTTATCTAAAAAACTAATTAAAGCTGCCAAAAAGGAAACAGAGAAGCACATTGCTAAGGAGAGTAAAACTAATCCCAAACTGTTCTTCAACTATATCAATAGTAAAAGAATAAAAACTGAAAATGTAGGCCCCTTAAAAAATAGTGAGGAAAGAATGGTTGTAGATGACGAGGAAAAAGCTAACATATTAAACACCTTCTTCTCCACGGTATTCACGGTGGAAAATGAAATGCTAGGTGAAATCCCAAGAAACAATGAAAACCCTATATTAAGGGTCACCAATCTAACCCAAGAAGAGGTGCGAAACCGGCTAAATAAGATTAAAATAGATAAATCTCCGGGTCCGGATGGCATACACCCACGAGTACTAAGAGAACTAAGTAATGTAATAGATAAACCATTATTTCTTATTTTTAGTGACTCTATAGCGACAGGGTCTGTTCCGCAGGACTGGCGCATAGCAAATGTGGTGCCAATATTCAAAAAGGGCTCTAAAAGTGAACCTGGAAATTATAGGCCAGTAAGTCTAACCTCTATTGTTGGTAAAATATTTGAAGGGTTTCTGAGGGATGTTATTCTGGATTATCTCAATGAGAATAACTGTTTAACTCCATATCAGCATGGGTTTATGAGAAATCGCTCCTGTCAAACCAATCTAATCAGTTTTTATGAAGAGGTAAGCTATAGACTGGACCACGGTGAGTCATTGGACGTGGTATATCTCGATTTTTCCAAAGCGTTTGATACCGTGCCGCACAAGAGGTTGGTACACAAAATGAGAATGCTTGGTCTGGGGGAAAATGTGTGTAAATGGGTTAGTAACTGGCTTAGTGATAGAAAGCAGAGGGTGGTTATAAATGGTATAGTCTCTAACTGGGTCGCTGTGACCAGTGGGGTACCGCAGGGGTCAGTATTGGGACCTGTTCTCTTCAACATATTCATTAATGATCTGGTAGAAGGTTTACACAGTAAAATATCGATATTTGCAGATGATACAAAACTATGTAAAGCAGTTAATACAAGAGAAGATAGTATTCTGCTACAGATGGATCTGGATAAGTTGGAAACTTGGGCTGAAAGGTGGCAGATGAGGTTTAACAATGATAAATGTAAGGTTATACACATGGGAAGAGGGAATCAATATCACCATTACACACTGAACGGGAAACCACTGGGTAAATCTGACAGGGAGAAGGACTTGGGGATCCTAGTTAATGATAAACTTACCTGGAGCAGCCAGTGCCAGGCAGCAGCTGCCAAGGCAAACAGGATCATGGGGTGCATTAAAAGAGGTCTGGATACACATGATGAGAGCATTATACTGCCTCTGTACAAATCCCTAGTTAGACCGCACATGGAGTACTGTGTCCAGTTTTGGGCACCGGTGCTCAGGAAGGATATAATGGAACTAGAGAGAGTACAAAGGAGGGCAACAAAATTAATAAAGGGGATGGGAGAACTACAATACCCAGATAGATTAGCGAAATTAGGATTATTTAGTCTAGAAAAAAGACGACTGAGGGGCGATCTAATAACCATGTATAAGTATATAAGGGGACAATACAAATATCTCGCTGAGGATCTGTTTATACCAAGGAAGGTGACGGGCACAAGGGGGCATTCTTTGCGTCTGAAGGAGAGAAGGTTTTTCCACCAACATAGAAGAGGATTCTTTACTGTTAGGGCAGTGAGAATCTGGAATTGCTTGCCTGAGGAGGTGGTGATGGCAAACTCAGTCGAGGGGTTCAAGAGAGGCCTGGATGTCTTCCTGGAGCAGAACAATATTGTATCATACAATTATTAGGTTCTGTAGAAGGACGTAGATCTGGGTATTTATTATGATGGAATATAGGCTGAACTGGATGGACAAATGTCTTTTTTCGGCCTTACTATGTTACTTGCCCCTTATAGTGCTGCACAAACGTTATTGCCCCATAGATGCTCCAGTCACTTGCCCCATTATAGTGCTGTACAAGCGTCATGGCCCCATAAGATGCTCCGTATAGTCACTTGCCCCATATAATGCTGCACAAGCGTTATGGCCCCATAAGATGCTCCGCACAGCCACTTGCCCCTTATAGTGCTGCACAAGTGTTATGGCCCCATAAGATGCTCCGTATAGTCACTTGCCCCATATAGTGCTGCACAAGCGTTATGGCCCCATAAGATGCTCCGCACAGCCACTTGCCCCTTATAGTGCTGCACAAGCGCTATGGCCCCATAAGATGCTCCGTATAGTCACTTGCCCCATATAATGCTGCACAAGCGTTATGGCCCCATAAGATGCTCCGTACAGTAACTTGCCCCTTATAGTGCTGCACAAACGTTATGGCCCCATAAGATGCTCCATACAGTCACTTGCCCCATATAATGCTGCACAAGTGTTATGGCCCCATAAGATGCTCCATACAGTCACTTGCCCCATATAGTGCTGCACAAGCGTTATGGCCCCATAAGATGCTCCATACAGTCACTTGCCCCATATAGTGCTGCACAAGCGTTATGGCCCCATAAGATGCTCCATACAGTCACTTGCCCCATATGCTTTTGCAGCGATAAAAAAAAAAAAAAAAAATCACATACTCACCTCTCTTCGCTCAGGACCCCCTGCACTTTCAATATTTACCTGCTCCTCGTGCGGCTCCGTCTTCAGCACTGACATTCAGCAGAGGGCGCGCACTGACTACGTCACCGCACCCTCTGATCTGAGCATCACTGCCAGAAGACGATGAAGACGGAGCCGCACCGGAACGAGGAGTGGTAAATATTGCGCAGCGCTGCGCTCCCCTCCCCATATACTCACCTACTGCTGGCGCTGTGCAGTCCCTGCTTCTTCCAGCCCTGCATCTTCTTCCTGTATTGAGCGGTCACAGTTACTGCTCATTACAGTAATGAATATGCGGCTCCTCCTCTATGGGAGGTGGAGCCGCATGTTCATTACTGTAATGAGCGGTACCATGTGACCGCTCAGCACAGGAAGAAGCTGCAGCGCTGGAAGAAGCAGGGACGTGCAGGGACCGCGCCAGCAGTAGGTGAGTATAATTAGACAGCCCCTGCCCCCCTCACCTGCCGACCCCCGGGTATGACTCGAGTATAAGCAGAGAGGGGGACTTTCAGCCCCAAAAAAATGGGCTGAAAATCTCGGCTTATACTCGAGTATATACGGTAAATCTGCATCAAAACCATGTAACAATTCAGCGAAATATGAAACAAGTTGGGCATCTAAAAAATCCAAGGCAATAACACGTTCTGCTATACGAGGACTATCTTCTATTTTCTCCCCCATTGTACAAGCTTTAGCTATACATTGACGTGGGCATATATACACATGTATATAGATATGCATATACACATGTACGTACAGTGGGGAAAATAAGTATTTGATATATTATCGATTTTGCAAGTTTCCCCACCTACAAAGAATGGAGTGGTCTGTAATTTTTATTGTAAGTAGAATTCAATAGTGAGACAGAATCAAAAAATAAAATGTAAAAAAAAAATAAAAATCAAACTAGTATTTTTAAATAATTAATGTGCATTCTATTACATGAAATAAGTATTTGATACAATAGAAAAACAGAAATTAATATTTGGTACAAAAACCGTTGCAATGACAGAGGTCAGAAGTTTCCTGTAGCTCTTGACCAGATTTGCACACCCTGCAGCAAGGATTTTGGCCCACTCCTCCATAGATCATCTCTAGATTTTTCAGGTTTCGGGGCTGTTGATGGGCAACATTAATTTTATCTCACTCCAAAGATTTTCTATTGGGTTCAGGTATGGAGACTAGCTAGGCTACTCCAGGACCTTGAAATGCTTCTAACGGAGTCACTCCTAAGTTACCCTGTGTGTTTCGAATCACTGTCATGCTGGAAACACAGATCTATCTTCAATGCTCTTACTGAGGGAAGGAGGTTGGACAAAATCTTGCGATACATGACTCTGTCCATCCTCATACAGTCTTTCTGTCCCCGTTGCAGAAAAGCACCCCCAAAGTATGAGGTTTCCTTCACCATGCTTCACGGTTGGGATGGTGTTCTTGGGGTTGTGCTCATCCTTCTTCCTCAAAGACACGAGTGGAGTTTGTACCAAAAAGTTCTATTTTGGTCTTATCTGACCACATGACCTTCTCCCATGCCTCTTATGGATCATCCAGATGGTCACTGATTTTAATCCATGACAGCGTAGTGTGTTACTAACAGTAATGTTTGAGATTGGTCCCAGCTTTCTTCAGGTCATTGACCAGGTCCTCCCGTGCAGTTCTGGGTTGATGCCTGACCTTTCTCAGAATCATCCTTATCCCACGAAGCAAGATCTTGCATGGAGAACCTGACAGAGGAACATTGACAGTCATCTTGTGTTTCTTCCATTTTCTAATAAGGTGTTGCCTTCTCACCAAGCTGCTTGACTATTGTCCTGTAGCCCATGTCAGCATTGTGCAGGTCTACAATTTTGTCCCGTGTGTCCTTAGACAGCTCTTTCATCTTGGTCATAGCGGAGAGGCTGGAGTGTGATTGATTGTGTGGACAGGTGTCTTTTATACAGGTAAACAAGTTCAAACAAGCGCAATTAATACAGGTAATGAGTGCAGAGTAGGAGGGCTTCTTAAAGAAAAACTAACAAGTATGCGAGAGCCAGAATTCTTGCTGGTTGGTAGGTAATCAAATACTTATTTCATGCAATAAATGCAAATGAATTACCGTATGTAAACATCATCGTGGTCTGTTTGCTGGAGATCCCACTACTCGTCACAAAATAAAGGCTTCAGTGCTCTGAAATATGGAACTGCATGAAAAAACACAAGGTTGCTTATACAGTTTTGGTGTATTTGTTTTTTGCCAGTAAGTAGTGGGTGCACGGCTAGATACAGCTCATGAATATGGCGGACTACCTGACTGCAGGTTTACTAGTCCTCTGGTGATAATGTCTTGCTGATAAAAAGGGATTTTTATCAAAACTACAGAAAGCAACCTAGTAAGTGACACCGCTGGAATCAGGGTCTCTGTCTCTACCTTATGCTGCTCTCAGATTAGGTGGTAAAACCTGGTGATAGAATGCAAACTAAACAAATGTGCAGGTGCACAGAGCTATTGGCACAATGAAAAGCAAGCCAAAAATATAACAGCAATGTGCAGGCACCAAGACAAACACCGTCATAGGCAGACGTGTGATAAGAACGTCACCTATATGTACAATTCTGGCAAAAATTCAGAGACCACCACATCAAAACCCTGTCATGGGCAGCCCAATCTCCAGACCTGAACCCCATTGAAAACCTCTGGAATGTAATCAAGAGGATGATGGATAGTCACAAGCCATCAAACAAAAGAAGAACTGCTTACATTTTTGCACCAGGAGCAGTGTGAAAGACTGGTGGAAAGCATGCCAAGACGCATGAAAGCTGTCATTAAAAATCATGGTTATTCCACAAAATATTGATTTCTGAACTCTTTCTGAGTTAAAACATTAGTATTGTTGTTTCTAAATGATAATGAAGTTGTTTTCTTTGCATTATTTGATGGCTGAAAGCACTGGGTTTTTAAAATTTTGCATTGGTCTTAATTTTTGCCAGAGCTGTACATAGTAAACATTGCACATTATAGTCAGGATTCGCACACAACACTACGCACAGCTCGCTGTGTGCTGCGGCATTTTTAGTGCTGGCTGTCTTTGCACTACGTCCGCAGCATCTCGTGCCTGGACATTTATTTCTCTTCGGATTGTCCTGGAGAACTTATTTTTTCTCTGCGATTTTCTGAATGCCTCACAAATGTTGACGATCAGGTTGCTCTCCCTGCTGTAAGTGACAGCATTACTGCGGTCATCTTACAGTAAACCTTTGACCAGAACTCTGGAAATCACGGCTTTCATTATTACAGCAGCATTTTCTGACCAATGGGAACACAGATCAGGATTTGGTCTTACTAAAGAAACAAAGGCGACAATCTGAAATGAAAAGGAAGCTTCAATAAGAAAAGCTGGTGGGTAAACAGTACCTGTGAGAGTCTTCTTACCGCCGTCAAGGCCCTTCAATCCTAAATAGTACAGGTTACGATCACTAGAAGAAAAAAGTGATAGTGTGTGAAGGAAGAGCAGATCTGGAGGAATGCAGATAGCATGTGAGCCCATTTATCCTGCCCAGAGAGTTTATAGAAAGTGCTTACACACATACAACAGAGTCACTGAGCTAAAACAGTCCCTAAACAATGGGGCCGATTCATCAACACTTTTACGCCAAAAGCCTTGAGAAGTCAGCGACAAGATGGGTGTAGCTTGGGAGGAGCAGGGGTAGGACAGGGCATGACCACGCCTGCCCATCCTATTGATGAAAAGTGCTGGTAGTTTTTACACCATCATTGCTACTCCAGTTCCAGACTGGAGTAGCATAGCTGGCACGTTGCACACCACTCAGAAGAGGCGCTATATTCATTGAATGGGGTGCGCCTATTAATGAATTTGGTGCCGTCTACTCCATTGAGACAGGCGTAGCACAGGCGCACGCTTCGTCAGTCTTGATGAATCGGCCCCAATGTGTTCTACGATATGCCAAGAGGGAGCGCAAAAACGTTATGATCAAAAGGAGAAACCCAACTAACAACATTTTTCTGACATGGATTTTATAATTCATTTTTCATTAAAAGGTGTTATCCGGGAGCATTTTATTTTCTCTTATGAGCCTAAGAACTTATAGTCAGGTAGTTGCTAACTATCTGCCCGGCACTATTTTTGTTTTAAATCACAAAAAAAGCACAAGTCTGGTTTCACCTGTAACGACCCGACCTATAAAACTGTCACACTAATTAACTTCTTTAACCCCTTTACCCCCAAGGGTGGTTTGCACGTTAATGACCGGGCCAATTTTTACAATTCTGACCACTGTCCCTTTATGAGGTTATAACTCTGGAACGCTTCAATGGATCCTGGTGATTCTGACATTGTTTTCTCGTGACATATTGTACTTCATGACAATGGTAAAAATTATTTGATAGTACCTGCGTTTATTTGTGAAAAAAACGGAAAATTGGCGAAAATTATGAAAATTTCGCAATTTTCCAACTTTGAATTTTTATGCAATTAAATCACAGAGATATGTCACACAAAATACTTAATAAGTAACATTTCCCACATGTCTACTTTACATCAGCACAATTTTGGAACCAAATTTTTTTTTTGTTAGGGAGTTATAAGGGTTAAAAGTTGACCAGCAATTTCTCATTTCTACAACACCATTTTATTTTAGGGACCACATCTCATTTGAAGTCATTTTGAGGGGTCTATATGATAGAAAATACCCAAGTGTGACACCATTCTAAAAACTACACCCCTCAAGGTGCTCAAAACCATATTCAAGAAGTTTATTAACCCTTCTGGTGCTTCACAGGAATTTTTTGAATGTTTAAATAAAAATGAACATTTAACTTTTTTTCACAAAAAATGTAATTCAGCTCCAATTTGTTTTATTTTACCAAGGGTAACAGGAGAAAATGGACCCCAAACATTGTTGTACAATTTGTCCTGAGTATGCCAATACCCCACATGTGGGGGTAAACCACTGTTTGGGCGCATGGCAGAGCTCGGAAGCGAAGGAGTGCCATTTGACTTTTCAATGCAAAATTGACTGGAATTGAGATGGGACGCCATGTTTCGTTTGGAGAGCCCCTGATGTGGCTAAACATTGAAACCCCCCACAAGTGACACCATTTTGGAAAGTAGACCCCCTAAGGAACTTATCTAGAGGTGTGGTGAGCACTTTGACCCAACAAGTGCTTCACAGAAGTTTATAATGTAGAACCGTAAAAATAAAAAATCATATTTTTTCACAAAAATTATCTTTTCGCCCCCAATTTTTTATTTTCCCAAGGGTAAGAGAAGAAATTGGACCCCAAAAGTTGTTGTACAATTTGTCCTGAGTACGCTGATAGCCCATATGTGGGGGTAAACCACTGTTTGGGCGGATGGGAGAGCTCGGAAGGGAAGGAGCGCCGTTTGACTTTTCAATGCAAAATTGACAGGAATTGAGATGGGACGTCATGTTGCGTTTGAAGAGCCACTGATGTGCCTAAACATTGAAACCCCCCACAAGTGACACCATTTTGGAAAGTAGACCCCCTAAGGAACTTATCTAGAGGTGTGGTGAGCACTTTGACCCACCAAGTGCTTCACAGAAGTTTATAATGTAGAACCGTAAAAATAAAAAATCATATTTTTTCACAAAAATTATCTTTTTGCCCCCAATTTTTTATTTTCCCAAGGGTAAGAGAAGAAATTGGACCCCAAAAGTTGTTGTACAATTTGTCCTGAGTACGCGGATACCCCATATGTGGGGGTAAACCACTGTTTGGGTGGATGGGAGAGCTCGGAAGGGAAGGAGCGCCGTTTGACTTTTCAAAGCAAAATTGACAGGAATTGAGATGGGACGCCATGTTGCGTTTGAAGAGCCACTGATGTGCCTAAACATTGAAACCCCCCACAAATGACACCATTTTGGAAAGTAGACCCCCTAAGGAACTTATCTAGAGGTGTGGTGAGCACTTTGACCCACCAAGTGCTTCACAGAAGTTTATAATGCAGAGCCGTAAAAATAAAACAAAATTTTTTTCCCACAAAAATTATTTTTTTAGCCCCCAGTTTTGTATTTTCCTGAGGGTAACAGGAGAAATTGGACCCCAAAATTTGTTGCCCAATTTGTCCTGAGTGCGATGATACACCATATGTGGGGGGAACCACTGTTTGGGCACATGGGAGGGCTCAGAAGGGAAGGAGTGCCATTTGAATGCAGACTTAGATGGAATGGTCTGCAGGTGTCACATTGCGTTTGCAGAGCCCCTAATGTACCTAAACAGTAGAAACCCCCCACAAGTGACACCATTTTGGAAAGTAGACCCCCTTAGGAACTTATCTAGATGTGTGCTGAGCGCTTTGACCCACCAAGGGCTTCACAGAAGTTTGTAATGGAGAGCCGTAAAAATAAAACAAAAATTTTTTCCCACAAAAATTATTTTTTAGCCCCCAGTTTTGTATTTTCCCGAGGGTAAGAGGAGAAATTCGACCCCAAAAGTTGTTGTCCAATTTGTCCTGAGTACGCTGATACCCCGTATGTTGGGGGAAACCAACGTTTGAGCGCATGGCAGAGCTCGGAAGGGAAGGAGCGCCATTTGGAATGCAGACTTAGATGGAATGGTCTGCAGACGTCACATTGCGTTTGCAGAACCCCTAATGTACCTAAACAGTAGAAACCCCCCACAAGTGACCCCATATTGGAAACTAGACCCCCCAGGGAACTAATCTAGATGTGTTGTGAGAACTTTGAACCCCCAAGTGTTTCACTACAGTTTATAACGCAGAGCCGTGAAAATAAAAAATCTTTTTTTTTCCCACAAAAAATATGTTTTAGCCCCGAGTTTTGTATTTTCCCAAGGGTAGCAGGAGAAATTGGACCCCAAAAGTTGTTGTCCTATTTGTCCTGAGTACGCTGATACCCCATATGTTGGGGTAAACCCCTGTTTGGGCACACGGGAGAGCTCGGAAGGGAAGAAGCACTGTTTTACTTTTTCAACGCAGAATTGGCTGGAATTGAGATCGGACGCCATGTCGTGTTTGGAGAGCCCCTGATGTGCCTAAACAGTGGAAACCCCCCAATTATAACTGAAACCCTAATCCAAACACATCCCTAACCCTAATCCCAACAGTAACCCTAACCACACCTCTAACCCTGACACACCCCTAACCCTAATCCCAACCCTATTCCCAACCGTAAATGTAATCTAAACCCTAACTGTAACTTTAGCCCCAACCCAAACTGTAGCCCTAGCCCTAACCCTAGCCCTAACCCTAACCCTAGCCCTAACCCTAGCCCTAACCCTAACCCTAGCCCTAACCCTAGCCCTAACCCTAACCCTAGCCCTAACCCTAGCCCTAACCCTAACCCTAGCCCTAACCCTAGCCCTAACCCTAGCCCTAACCCTAGCCCTAACCCTAGCCCTAACCCTAGCCCTAACCCTAGCCCTAACTCTAACCCTAGCCCTAATGGGAAAATGGAAATAAATACATTTTTTTAATTTTTCCCTAACTAAGGGGGTGATGAAGGGGGGTTTGATTTACTTTTATAGCGGGTTTTTTAGCGGATTTTTATGATTGGCAGCCGTCACACACTGAAAGACGCTTTTTATTGCAAAAAATATTTTTTGCGTTACCACATTTTGAGAGCTATAATTTTTCTATATTCTGGTCCACAGAGTCATGTGAGGTCTTGGTTTTTGCGGGACGAGTTGATGTTTTTATTGGTAACATTTTCGGGCACGTGACATTTTTTGATCGCTTTTTATTCCGATTTTTGTGAGGCAGAATGACCAAAAACCAGCTATTCATGAATTTCTTTTGGGGGAGGCGTTTATACCGTTCCGCGTTTGGTAAAATTGATGAAGCAGTTTTATTCTTCGGGTCAGTACGATTACAGCGACACCTCATTTATATCATTTTTTTATGTTTTGGCGCTTTTATACGATAAAAACTATTTTATAGAAAAAATAATTATTTTTGCATCGCTTTATTCTCAGGACTATAACTTTTTAATTTTTTTGCTGATGATGCTGTATGGCGGCTCGTTTTTTGCGGGACAAGATGACGTTTTCAGCGGTACCATGGTTAGTTATATCTGTCTTTTTGATCGCGTGTTATTCCACTTTTTGTTCGGCGGTATGATTATCAAGCGTTGTTTTTTGCCTCGTTTTTTTTTTTTTTTTCTTACGGTGTTTACTGAAGGGGTTAACTAGTGGGCCAGTTTTATAGGTCGGGCCGTTACGGACGCGGCGATACTAAATATGTGTACTTTTATTGTTTTTTTTTTTTTATTTAGATAAAGAAATGTATTTATGGGAATAATATTTTTATTTTTTTTTTCATTATTTTGGAATATTTTTTTTTATTTTTTTTTACACATTTGAAATTTTTTTTTTTTACTTTTTTACTTTGTCCCAGGGGGGGACATCACAGATCAGTGATCTGACAGTTTGCACAGCACTCTGTCAGATCACTGATCTGATAGGAGTGCAGGCTGCTTCACAGTGCCTGCTCTGAGCAGGCTCTGTGAAGCCACCTCCCTCCCTGCAGGACCCGGATCCGCGGCCATCTTGGATCCGGGGCTGGAGGGAGCAGGGAGGGAGGTGAGACCCTCGCAGCAACGCGATCACATCGCGTTGCTGCGGGGGGCTCAGGGAAGCCCGCAGGGAGCCCCCTCCCTGCGCGGTGCTTCCCTGTACCGCCGGCACATCGCGATCATCTTTGATCGCGGTGTGCCGGGGGTTAATGTGCCGGGGGCGGTCCGTGACCGCTCCTGGCACATAGTGCCGGATGTCAGCTGCGATAAACAGCTGACACCCGGCCGCGATCGGCGGCGCTCCCCCCGTGAGCGCTGCCGATCGCATATGACGTACTATTGCGTCATTGGGAAGTAAAGCCCACCCCACATGGACGCAATAGTACGTCTAATGGCAGAAAGGGGTTAAAGAACATCATGAAAGAAATAACAAACATCGCAAAAAACTATACTTTTTTTTATCATGCTGCCAAACAAAAAGTGGAATAAAATGCAATAAAAAAAAAAGAATGTAAATAAAAATGGTATAGCTGAAAACGCCATCTTGTCACGCACAAAACAAGCAGCCATACAGCTCCATCAGCAGAAAATCAAAAAAGATATAGCTCTCAGAGTAAAGCAATGCAAAAATTATTATTTTTTTCTATAGAAGTTTTTATTGTGTAAAAGCGCCAAAAAATAAAAATGATATAAATGTGGTATTACTGTAATCGTAGTGACTCAAAGAATAAAGCCGTCTTATCAAATTTACGACATGCAGAATGGCATTAACATAAATAAATACAAAACAGAAAACAATTCCTAAATTGCTGGTCTTTGTTCATTTTGCCTCCCAAAAAATTGGAATAAAAAGCGATCAAAAAATGTCATGTGTCAGAAAATGGTACCAATAAAGTCAACTTGTCTAGCAAAAAGCAAGCCCTCACATGACTGTCAGCCGAAATATGGAAAAATTATAGCTCTCAAAGTATGAGGATGCAAAAACTTGCGAAAAAAGTGTCTATTAGTGTGTGACAGCAGCCAAACATAAAAAAAAAAATACAAATCTGGTATCGCTGTAAATAAAATGTATTCTTCCCCTGCTGTTGAGTTGTTCTTTCTGCCTCACAAACATCACAGTAAGGCTGGGCTCACATTTATTCTGCGTTGAGCGCTTTCACCGGGTTTCCATGTAAATCCCTGAAATACGCAATTCTGACGGAACTCCCAGCGGAAGATTCCCTATAATGAGGCAGATGGAGGCACTGTAGAAGCTGTCTAGCCTATGATCAGGCATTGTATGCTGCTGTCACTAGGAGGCTGACACTAGACAAAAAAAGTTAGCTCCTCCTCAGTAGGGTGCACCCACCGACTGGCACAAAGCTCGTCAGTTAATGAAACAGAAGGAGGAGAAGTAATAACAAAAAACTATACACAGGCCCAATAGAAGCAAATAGGCCAAAACAAGGGAACTGAAGGCGCCAAGAGATTTTATTATGGCGAGTACCAAAAATCCTTCTTTCTTTATCGCTTCATTAGGGGACACAGGTAACCATGGGATGTCCTAAAGCAGTCCCAAGGGAGGGAACAGAATATCATGCTCAAATCAGGCCGGGAGACGGATGACGGCCACTTGCAGCATCTTTCTACCTATGCCCAGCATCAGTCGAGGCGTAGGTATGGAACCTGTAGAATCTTATGGAGGTTTGAACTGCTGACCAGGTAGCGGCCTTACAAATTTGGGTTGCAGAGACCAGGTGGCAAACAACCCAGGAGGCCCCCACTGCAAGGGTAGAGTGACCCCTCACTCCTGGTGGGGGTGGTCTATCCTTAACTCGATAAGTCTCCAGTATAGTCAAGCGGATCCACAGAGCAATAGTAGACTTGGAGGCAGGAAGTCCCTTATGACGACCCTCAGGAATAACAAACAAAGCATCTGTCTGAAGAATGCTGCCCTTGAGAGATAGAGACGTAAGGCTTGGACTATGTCCAGCTCGTGGAGAAACCTTTTTCCAGGGGATGGACTGGGGACAGGCAGAAAGGAGGAAGGACAATATCCTCTTTTAGATGGAACAGGTCAACTACCTTGGGAAGGTATGAAGAAACTGCTTGTAGGACCACCTTGTCCTTGTGGATGAGGAAAGGAGAGTGGCAAGAAAGAGCTGCAAATTATGAGACCCGTCTGATGTAAGTGATGGCAACCAAAAAGGCAACCTATCAGGAGATAATGGAGATCACAGTGTTCTGAATGGGTTAGAAGGGAGGACTCTGAAGAACGCTTAAAACCAAGTTAAGATCCAAAGGGTTCACAGAGGAACAATATGGTGACACTGGGCAAGCAACTTCCTGAAGGAAGGTCTTGACCTGGGAATGAGAGGCCAAATTCTGTTGAAACAGAATTGAGAATGCGGAGACCTGACCCTTGAGGATACTAAAAGACAAACAGGACTCTAGCCCTGATTGTAAGAACACCAGAATAGATGGAAGGGAAAAAGACATGGGAGCTGTGTGGCTGTCTTCACACAAGCGAAAGAAGGCCTTCCAGTTCTGACTATAAATGCGTGAGGATAAGGGTTTCCTAGCCTTGATCATGGTCTGTAAGTCATGGGATGAGAAGCCTGCCTCCCTCAGGACTGCAGCTTCAATGGCCATGCCAGTAAATTGAGAGACCAAGAATTTTGGTGGAAGAGGAGACACTAAGAAAGTAGGTCTGGTCAGTCTGGGAGTTTCCAGGCTACATCTGTGAGTAGGTTAACTAACGCTGCGTACCAGGCTCTTCTGTGCCAGTATGGAGCCACTAGGATGGCTTGAACTACTTCCACCTTGGAGATCAGAGGATGTGGTGGAAAAAGGAAGCTGAAAATGACCACCATGGGGTCGCGAGACCTGGTCATGAAACAGGGAACCTTGTGATTCATTTGAGACGCCATCAGATAGACGTCGGCATTGCCCCACCTCTGATAGATCTGTTCGAACACAGATGGGTTGAGGGCCCGAGGAGAGGCCCTGACGTCTTAAGACAGCAACTTAGCTGTCCAAGCCTAGAATGTGCATCGCTGATATTGATGGCACCTGCTGCTCGGCCCATGCCAGAATCTGTGAGACCTCTAACATGACGGACTGGCTGCGGGTCTCACCCTGGCGGTTTATGTATGCCACTGCCGTGGCATTGTCAAACTGAATGTTAACTGGTCGGCTGGCTAGAAGGCCCTGCCAGCGGAAAAGAGAGAGGTATGTGGCTCTGATCTCCAGGAAGTTGATGGGAAGACAGGTTTCCCGACAGTTCCAACGACCCTGGACTATGTGTTGAAAGAAGACCGCCCTCCCCATCCGAGGAGACTGGCATTCGTCAAGACAAACTGCCAGTGGAGAGGGAGAAACGATCTCCTGTGTCAAATGGAGGGGGGGGGGAGACTCCACCATACCAATGACTGCCTCACTCGGAGAGGCAGTAATATGTGGTGATCCAGGGAAGAGATCTTTTTGTCCCAAGCTGACATGAGGGCCAGTTGGAGGGGACGGGAATGGAACTGTGCAAAATGGATTGCTTCCATTGTGGCAATCATTTTTCCTAGTACTCTCATGCAGAGTCAAAGAGAGTGGGGGAATAGCGTCTTAATGAACGAATCATCAGACGGAAATCTTCTCCTCTGGAAGAAGGACTCTGGCGTGGGCAGTATTAAACAGCATGCCTAAGAAAACTAGGAGATGGGCCGGGATCAGAGACGACCTTACTGTGTCAACTACCCAATATAGATGGGTCAGTGTGCCAAGGGTGATGTAAAGACTTTTGCAATAGTCTCCGATGGACTGGCCCTTGATCAGAAGGATGTCGAGGTTGTAGATGATTACCATCCCCTTGGAACGAAGAATGGTGATGATGGCTGCCAAGACCTTCGTAAACACTGGGAGCATAGGCCAGTATGAAGTGGAGATCTGTGAACTGGTAGTGGACTCCATGGACTGCGAAGCAAAGAAATCTCTGATGCACAATGCAAATTGGAATGTGGAGATAGACATCCTGGATGTCCACAGAGCATAGGGATTTCTCTGGTTCCATGGAGTGAATCAAGAAGCGGAGGCATTCCATCTTTAAAATGACAGAGGTGCACCTGCCGCTTTAGCAATTCGAGATCCCGAATCGGGAGAATTGAGCCCTCCTTCTTTGGGACCACGGTTGGAATAGAAGACTGAGAAGCGTTCTTGAGAGGGAATGTGTCAGATGAGCTCTGCCCAGAGGAGATGGCCTGAATGAATCTGGGGACTTGGGCTGAGACTCTTGGAGGGCGGGCATGAAAGAAATGTCTGCATGGGAGAGAAGAATATTCTATCTTGTAGCTGGTGGTCTCCCTGACCCAGGGGTAGTCGACTATGGAGAGCCACGCGTTCCGGAAGAGAAGAAGCCGGCCACCCACTTTGAGAGAATTCAAAGGTGGGGGTGATTCGTCATGCAAAAGAGAATTTATTACATCAGGATCCTGATGGCTTGGCAGAGAAACCCTTTGAGCATCATGCTCAGGCAGATTTGAAGGATGGCTTCCTTCTCACTCAATGGGCATGAAAACCAGTCTCGCTGAGAGGAGGTCCCGGGGGAAGAAAACTGCCGAAAGGAGCGAAATTGAAGAGGACATCTCCTGGTAGGTGGACGTTTAGACCAAGGCTGGGGGAGAAAGGTTCTCTTACCGCTGTGGCATCTGAGATGAGCTAATCCAGCTCAGATAAAAAGAGTTATGATCCTTGGAAGGAGAGATTGGTAATAGACTTTTTAGATGCTGCGTCCGCATTCCATGACTTGAGCCAGAGTATTCAGCACATGGCTACAATATTTCTAGTGACACCGGAGGAACAGATGGTAGCGTCGAGAAACACTTCGAGCAAATATTTTCTTGCGTAAGCAATCTTGTCTACAAAAATCAGCCAGTTCGTTCAAAGAGGCTACCCATGTGGAAGCGAAGTTGGGACAGAGAGAAGCGCCTGCAGCCGAAAAGGCAGACTTGACTAGGGATTTGATCTGTTTGTCAGTGGAGTCCTTCAGAGAGGAACCATCAAGGATTGAGAGAACAGTTTTAGCGGACAGGAGTGAGACTGGCGAATCCACGGCCGGGGAATCTGCCCATTTGCTGAGGAGATTGGACCCGAAAGAGTTTAAGATATCCAACTGTTTCTTACCCCTGAAGCGCTTTTCCGGGTGCTCTCACTAAACATTCCATCAAATTCCTTGTGGTTGGAAAACACCCGGGGAGGGCGTTTTGCCTTTTGAGCGATACTGAGGAGGACAATATTCCTCAGCAAATAGTGAGGGTCTGATTGACGGCAGAAATGAGGCTGACCACCATGTCCTGGAGCTTGGAGGCTTGGTCCGTGTCAGGATCGGAGTTTGACTGAGAAGCAAAGTCAGACACTAGGGCCACCTCAGGAGATAAGGAGTGGGACACTGAGGGCATCCTGGAGGATATGGAAGAGGAAGGGGAACCAGACGGGAGCTATTATAAGCCCGCTCTAGGACCTTATCGTTGATATGCCATGCTATGGATGGTGGGTGGAAGCCTGCGATTCGTCGTGAGAAACTATCGGAGCAGTGGTGGTGGCTGAAAGGTTAGGTAAACACTCTAGGACCTGTACCAGGGACTGTGACACCTTGATTAGGTCAGATACTGATTGAGAAATGGCAACAGCACACTCAGCGAGGGGGGGGTGCTATCATCTTGGGTGATGGGGCTCCTGTGAGACTATGTGTACACGTCCGGAAAGTATGCAGAAATTTCCTGAGAAAATCCTGAGGTTTTCCGCAGGAATTCTGCACGCATTTTTGTTGTGTTTTTATTGCATATTTTGCACGTATTTTGAGCGTTTTTTATGCGGAATTTTCACGTTTTTTTCCGGAGGTTCCCAATGCAATATTATAGTGGGAAATCCGCAAAATTAATGAACATGCTGCGTATTTTACCGTGTTTTTTTTTTTTTGCGGAAAAAAACGCAACATGTGCACAAAAATTGCGGAAACCATTAAAAATGATGGGATGCTTAAAGTATGCGTTTTTTAAGCCTTTTTTCAGCGGAAAGCTGCCGGAAAAATGTGAATAATCTGGAACGTGTGCACATAGCTTGAGGCCTGCAATTTAGGGCAGAAGGCCAAAGCCTGACTCATGGGCCAATTCTTTTTGCAAAAGGCACAGGTGTAGTGAAAGATAGTGGGGGAATGGTGGGAGTGAGACTTGCTGGGCAGGTGCATATGTAGAAGCCTGGGGCTGAGGGAGGGCTGCTGAGGAAGGCTAAGTCTAGGAGGAAGAAAAAACAGCCTGGACAGAGCCTACCCGGTCCTGGAAGAAGCATCTAAGCAGGTCTGTGCGTCTGATAGGAAGCAGACAGGTCCTGCGGGAGCGTCACTATGGAGCTGAAGCTATAATACCACTGAAGCAGGACACAGAGTGAGGGAGAAGGGGGCAGGCCAGAAAAAGGTACGCTGAAAGCCGCACTCCCATAGAAGAGAAAGAAGCACTGTGACCATTGTAGACCAAAACAAAGCGTGCACAGACATGGACCAGACCTCAATCGCAGGACAACAAAACTGTCACACTCCTTATCTATGAACTGTTCCAATACTTAAGGCCACAAGTGTTTCTCCCCTTCCCATACTGATAGTTCTGCTTCGCGTCACTTGTCTTATCTATTGCATTATTCCTGTGTCTTGTTGTGCATATTTATGTGATTCTTCAGATTTTGTATTGTTCTATGCCTGATGAAGAGATCCAAGTAGTCTTGAAAACTTTCAATTTCTTTCCATCTTTTCAGTTGATACACAATATATATTTTTCCTGGATTTACCATAACAAAATGTATGAGGAACATACTTTTTTTTAAATGTTAGGAGCATATCGCAGTGGATTCAGATAAACTCCAGTAACCACAACCAACATTTATTAGGAGTGCTGAAAGGCAATGAGTGAATACTGAGGAAATAAAATAGGTCTGATCATTTTGGGGGTGAAATAACTTCTGGATATGAAGCCTTATGGATGCCGCTTTGTACACATGTGACAATGACAAAGTTCAGGACTTACTTGAACAACGCTCTGGAGCAGAGACACGTTATCCTCCTGTCCTCTTTAAGATCATCCAGGTAAAGACACATTTCTGCCACCTGACTCCACTCCACAGACAGCATGGTCCTGGGTGAAGAAGTGCAAAAAGTAAAATACATGTAAAGAACCAACTACAGACAGATCTGCCACAACAATATGCTGCTACTGTGGACTAACCATCCAGGTTTGTAGGAAGAGAATCAGCAGCATATGATATTACTTGCAAATTGGGTAGGATTTTAAAGAATCCCCATCCAGACACTAGTGATTGTGAAAGTGTTCTCCAGGAATATAAACACGGATCACCCATAAGAGGCCACCAAAGTTGAGCTAAAATATTTGCAGGACCTTGGTATTGTAGCTATGGGGAGGACACTGCCTGGAAGATAACTCTGCCTCCAGAGTGTATTTTACATGAAGAGGGCTGCATTACCAGTGTGAGAAATGTAACTAACAGAGAGCAGGAGAAATTAACTTTGTTTTCTTGCAAACACATTTTTTGCAGCTCTCTGAGCTCTGCTGTATTGTAACAATATTGCAGCCCTGTCTGCCTGTGAGATGGAAGCTGAGAGGAACCTGCAGATGTGTCGGTATAATCACACACAGCTCTGCAGTGAGATCAGAGAGCGGCCATCACGCATCACACTGGCAACTCCTCCTTCATGTAAAATAAGCTCTGGGGGCAGAGTTATCTTCCAGGCACCGTCCTCCCCAGAGCCTGAAAGACATCCTTTATATAAAGTGATAGATGATTTCTCAGCAACAACACGGCTGATAGGAGACACACAGGGAGGACTGTTTTCAGCACTCTATAACCTGTATGACCACTTTATGGAATCTGTCATGAGATGTGTTACAATCTCACCTCCTTACCTAGTATTGTATGCTGTGGACTTTCCACACACAAATCTGCACCAAAAATACCCAGCACACACACCACATGTGGACACCGTTACAGTTACAAAGAGCGTCATGATCCTGATATCAAAGGTTTCTACAGTTTTTCATGAAAAAGGGGCATTTGGGAAAACCAAGATTTTGGCACATTCACCTCAATATTGTGGTATAAAATAAAGCGCTGTCCAGAAAACCTTCATATCCCCTGTTAAAGAGGGGCTTTCACCACTTCTTACACACTGAACTGGCCACATCATGATTACGTGGGTACAGATCTGATGAAAACCTAGGTTTTATTTCTGTAGTCTACATTTTATTTTGTAAAGTTTAGATGCTAATTTCCGCTTTAACCAAGAGGATGAAGATTCTTCTTTGGGGGTGTTTACTTCTTCGCCATACGACATAGAAAACACCGCCAGCTTAGACCAGTGACGTCACTGATCTCTGCACACCGGGTATTCTGACACCGCTCTGTTGTTGGCTCACTACTGCTGATCTGAGCCAACAAAAACGAGTGCACTGTCATTGCGCGCAGGGACACCACAGCGCGCAGCGACACCGCAGCGCGCAGGGACACCGCAGCGCGCAGCGACACCGCAGCGCGCAGCGACACCGCAGCGCGCAGGGACACCGCAGCGCGCAGGGACACCGCAGCGCGCAGGGACACCGCAGCGCGCAGGGACACCACAGCGCGCAGGGACACCACAGCGCGCAGGGACACCACAGGGCGCAGGGACACCACAGGGCGCAGGGACACCACAGCGCGCAGGGACAACACAGCGTGCAGGGACAACACAGCGTGCATTAGCCCGTTCCCTGAAATGAGCTCCACTGATGACGCTTCGTTTCAGGGAAGCAGCTGTGACAGTGACCGCAGCCTCTGCCCCCTGATGATGCTTCGTTTGAGTATCCCAGCATGCACTGGGGAATCTCAAGAAAACCAACATCAAAAAGGAAATAAAAGAAAAGCAGTTAGATAATGTAGATATGGAAGGATAGGGGATTTTTATTGCAACTATTTTAGAAAATAGATTAGATTATGACAGTAAATAGATAGTGATTTAGGAGTAAAATTACTTTGGACTTCTGACCACCCTTTCCAGTATTTCATTAGTGCAGACGTCTGTGCTGACTGAATATTGCTGAGCGGCAGCAGCGGTCACATGACACAACCTCAAAGGGAACCTGTCACGAGACGCCCATCGGAGCAGGACCGCACCTGGGTGAGTATAATCTAACCTCTTATTCTCCTCTTTCAGGTAACATCGGCGGCTTATCTACAGCATTACAGAATGCTGTAGATGAGCCCCTGATGACGGTGAGCTTACCTCACCATCGATTTTGGGGGTGACAGGTTCCGTCACCCACTGAGAACAGCAGAGCCGACATCACTGGGACGGCGCTGCTGCAGGAGGAGGAGAGGATACATTGTTTGTATTTTCTAGGGGGCTTTAACTGACCAATCAGAGGTTATCCTGTAGTGTCCTGTTGTGGACATCCCCTTTAATGACCACTTCATTAGGAGATTAGAGGCTGTCACAGGTCACACAATACCTGTGCCGGCATCGGTCAGTGTCAGGGTAAGGGGCCGACGTGTGGGAAAACACTAAGGGACGTCAGGACATAGGTCAGACCCCCAACTGCGGCAACGAAGACCGCGGGAGCTCAACATGTCCACACAGGAGGAGCGGTATTAGGGCAGTATATATATATATATATATATATATATATATATATATATATACACACATACATACACATATATACACAGATACACACTCACTTATACACACAAACATATACGTACAAGCTTATAAACACACAGGTGTGTGTGTGTGTGTGTGTGTGTGTATAAATACATACATACACATCCCTTCCCAAAATATCACACCTCAGGCCGCAGCTCTCGGTTTTGCCCCTCACCTCACACCGCGGACTCGGCAGCATGGGTTACTTGCTGTAGATGTATTCCTGAAATTGAAAACATGAGAAAACTACCAGTCCCGGCATGCACTGCGACGTTTCCTGCTTCCGCCACTCAGAGAGGACGTGACTTGGTGACAATAGTCATTATCAGGCTGAGGAGGACGTTTCCCTCTGCTGGTCCACGGGCCGCGGTTACGTCAAACGTAAACAAACTACATATCCCGGCATGCATCTCTATGTCGTCATCATGACGATGACTCTATGTAAATAACGTGACTAAAGGCAGGAAGACAACGTACGTGCACGGAATGCTGGGATTTGTAGTCTTGCTGCTGGTTTAGTGGCCAGGAGGCATTGACGGGTTGGCAGGGCTGACGCTGGCATCACGGTGGGTGTAGTGTGAGGAGTGTGGGCCGCTCCGCTGCCATTCTATGATGTGCTTGTGCAGTACTGGAGACGGGCGCATGGAGGGCTGTGAATTCCGTTCAGACGAATGTGACAGAAAACGCTTCTTTGTCAGATTTCGCTCATGTTTTATTGGCCATGGTTCACACTGTGCGGTGACTTTGCCGGTCTTCTGCTCTGTGTGGGCTGCGCTGGAGAGAATGGACACCATTGTTTTAGTCATGCAATGACTTATTACTTGTGTATGAGACGATTCCATGGACAAGGAGCTCTGCAGAAAGTTAGTGCCCCCCATCCATCCTAATGCTGCCCGGTAATCCGGCACCTGGAGCCTCCGCCTGTCATAATGCAGACGAGGCGGTGGAATTGTGTGCGATAGGAGCATGAATCCGGAATGGATACATTGGGTGAGACTACAAGGGGCAATGGGGTGCTGGAGAATGAGCTAGTCCCGGCTCCTGACCCCTATAATCCCCCTCATCAGAATGAGCTAGTGCCGGCTCCTGACCCCTATAATCCCCCTCATCAGAATGAGCTAGTGCCGGCTCCTGGCCCCTATAATCCCCCTTATCAGAATGAGCTAGTGCCGGCTCCTGACCGCTATAATCCCCCTCATCAGAATGAGCTAGTGCCGGCTCCTGGCCCCTATAATCCCCCTTATCAGAATGAGCTAGTCCCGGCTCCTGGCCCCTATAATCCCCCTTATCAGAATGAGCTAGTCCCGGCTCCTGACCCCTACAATCCCCCTCATCAGAATGAGCTAGTCCTGGCTCCTGACCCCTATAATCCCCCTTATCAGAATGAGCTAGTCCCGGCTCCTGACCCCTTAAAATCCCCCTCATCAGAATGAGCTAGTGCCGGCTCCTGACCCCTATAATCCTATCCCCCTTATCAGAATGAGCTAGTGCCGGCTCCTGACCCCTATAATCCTATCCCCCTTATCAGAATGAGCTAGTGCCGGTTCCTGACCCCTATAATCCCCCTCATCAGAATGAGCTACTCCCGGCTCCTGACCCCTATAATCCTATCCCCCTTATCAGAATGAGCTAGTCCCGGCTCCTGACCCCCTATAATCCCCCTTATCAGAATGAGCTAGTGCCGGCTCCTGACCGCTATAATCCCCCTCATCAGAATGAGCTAGTGCCGGCTCCTGACCCCTATAATCCCCCTGATCAGAATGAGCTAGTGCCGGCTCCTGACCCCTATAATCCCCCTCATCAGAATGAGCTAGTGCCGGCTCCTGACCCCTATAATCCCCCTCATCAGAATGAGCTAGTGCCGGCTCCTGACCCCTATAATCCCCCTTATCAGAATGAGCTAGTGCCAGCTCCTGACCCCTATAATCCCCCTTATCAGAATGAGCTAGTGCCGGCTCCTGACCCTTATAATCCCCCTTATCAGAATGAGCTAGTGCCGGCTCCTGACCCTTATAATCCCCCTCATCAGAATGAGCTAGTGCCGGCTCCTGACCCTTATAATCCCCCTTATCAGAATCAGCTAGTCCCGGCTCCTGACCCCTATAATCCCCCTTATCAGAATGAGCTAGTGCCGGCTCCTGACCCCTATAATCCCCCTTATCACATGTCTCCTCAATATGCTGATGCTCTCGGGCAGCGCTGGGGAACCTTTTATTTCTACCAAGGGCCACTTGGATATTTATATTGTCCTTCGTCCTTCGGGGGCCGTACAAATTCTGCGCTAACTCCGCCCACAAAGTAAGTCTTCAGGAATCTGCCCGGGGGCCGGGAAAGTGACCCGGAGGTCCCACCCCTGCTCTAGGACATCAGTGTAGATTGATTTTTAACTCTTGATCTTATTTTGCCCTTTTAATCACAATTATATATATATTTACATCTGACACCGCTCTGTTGTTGGCTCGCTACTGCTGATCTGAGCCAACAAAAACGAGTGCACTGTCATTGTGCGCAGCGACACCGCAGCGCGCAGGGACAACGCGTTTCGTGTTACCACTCATCAGGGGATGAACTACGGGGTTTTGTGTTCATGACCGTCCAGCCGACGCTGCCATCCATGCGCGTCAATGCGCAACCCCGTAGTTCATCCCCTGATGAGTGGTAACACGAAACGCGTTGGGACGTAAGGGGAGCACACTCACCGCCACCAGCAGGACTGAGGCTCCAAAGCACAATATGGTCGGAGGCGGGTGAGATCGTTCTAATTTACATATTCCAGCCTCTTTCATTGCAAATGCTGTGATTTAGGCACGTACAGTCTCAGGTGGACTGAAATTACAGTGCAATAACAGTATTTCTTTGTAAGAATTAAACTCTGAAGGCGCAACAAGCATTGATTGTTGATTGTAGCGTACGAGAGTTTTAATTTCTTAGTGATGCAATAAGGTATCTGTCCTGTAGGGCGAGGACAATTGTTTTTCCTGCATTAAACCTATCAAGGACAGGTTCCTGCAGTAGGATCTGCGCTATATATCCTAAATATAGTAATTTGATACGCTGATAAATTGATAGTTTGATGTGCAGCAGTAATTAATGCTATATAACAGACTTGGATAGCGGGACCTACACATCCATGTGTATGTATGTTTGTTTGTTCTTCTGTGTATGCACTTTGCACTTTTTTGGACTGTTTTTAATTATAATCATTAAAAGTTATATTTTATCCCACTACGTACACCTGATATTCTATTTTGGGATCATACCACCTGCTGTATCTACATGTGTGACTATACCCTTAGGGTACTTTCACACTAGCGTTTTTTTAAATCCGTCACAATGCGTCGTTTTGCAGAAAAAACGCATCCTGCAAAAGTGCTTGCAGGATGCGTTTTTTCCTCATAGACTTCTATTGACGACGCATTTGCGACAGATTGCCACACTTCGCATCCGTCTTGCGACGGATGCGTCGTGCTTTGGCGGACCGTCGGGAGAAAAAAACGCTACATGTAACATTTTTTTCTCCTGACGGACCGCTTTCTCCGCCCCTGCCTCCCCGCACCTTACAATGGGGCAGCGGATGCGCTGGAAAAATGCATCCGCTGCACCCATTGTGCAATGCAGCAAACGCTAGCGTCGGAATCTCTCCCCGACGCATTGCGACGGGGAGATTCCGACGCTAGTGTGAAAGAAGCCTTAAACGTATTGTCTCATAAAGGCAAATATTGTCCAACGCAGAATTAGCACAAATCTGTTCTCCTCTTACCTGCTATGGCACAACCTTCTATGACATGGCGGCCATGCTTCCTGCACCCAGCAGTACTGGCTGTATAGGCAGATTTATATAGTCAGCCTATCCAATGATATGGGTGGTGTACGTCAGGATAATAGAGGTAAGTAGTTCTGCACTACTGGACAGCCCCTTCATCGTGGCTCCACTGCCCACCATAAAATACAATTATTGTAGGGATGTATTTCCCCCTAACTAATCCATTAGGTCAGGGGTCCCCAACCTTTCTTACCTTGAGAGCCACATTCCGCTATGAAAGTTGTTCGAGAGCCACAATGCAGATAGTCATAGAAAAACCTAGAGAAGGCACAAATAATAACATGTAGATTTTCGCTTTCACTCTGTCCTTATGTATTTTACATTATTGTTATGCAAATTGAACTCTAGTGCCACCTATTGGAAGTAGCAATCTTAAAAGTCAATACCCTTTAACACTCACATAAGATGCTTCATATATTATTGGCCCCATATACTGCTCCATATGGAATTGGCCCCATATACTGCTCCATATGGAATTGGCCCCATACTTCTCCATATGGAATTGGCCCCATATACTTCTCCATATGGAATTGGCCCCATATACTGCTCCATATGGAATTGGCCCCATATACTGCTCCATATGGAATTGGCCCTATATACTGCTCCATATGGAATTGGCCCTATATACTGCTCCATATGGAATTGGCCCCATATACTGCTCCATATGGAATTGGCCCCATATACTGCTCCTTATAGAATTGGCCCCATAAGATGCCCCTATACAATTGGCCCCATAAGATGCTCCCTATTAAATTGGGCCCCATAAGATGCTCCCTATTAAATTAGGCCCCATAAGATGCTCCCTATTAAATTGGGCCCCATAAGATGCTCCCTATTAAATTGGCCCCATAAGATGCTCCCTATAGAATTGGCCACATAAGATGCCCCATATTAAATTGGCCCCATAAGATGCTCCCTATATTACTGGCCCCATAAGATGCTCCCTATATTACTGGCCCCATATGATGCTCCCTATATTACTGGCCCCATAAGATGCCCCATATTAAATTGGCCCCATAAGATGCTCCCTATATTATTGGCCCCATAAGATGCTCCCTATATTATTGGCCCCATAAGATGCTCCCTATATTATTGGCCCCATATGATGCTCCCTATATTACTGGCCCCATAAGATGCTCCCTATATCACTGGCCCCATAAGATGCTCCCTATATTATTGGCCCCATATGATGCTCCCTATATTACTGGCCCCATAAGATGCCCCATATTAAATTGGCCCCATAAGATGCTCCCTATATTATTGGCCCCATAAGATGCTCCCTATATTATTGGCCCCATATGATGCTCCCTATATTACTGGCCCCATAAGATGCTCCCTATATCACTGGCCCCATAAGATGCTCCCTATATTATTGGCCCCATATGATGCTCCCTATATTATTGGCCCCATAAGATGCTCCCTATATTACTGGCCCCATAGGATGCTCCCTATATCACTGGCTTCATATATTGCTCCAAATATAAAAAAAAAAAAATGAAATAAACACCTCTCGTTGTTTGTCGCTGCTCTGGACTCCTCAGTGTTTTCCTGCTCTGCGCTGTGACTGCTCAGGCAGAGGGCGCACACTGGTGACATCATCGCGCCCTCTGACCTGAACGTCACAGTCAGAGGATGGAAGACGCTGCAGCGCTGGAACCAGGAGAGGTAAGTATCGCAAGTGCCGGGCCCCGGAGCAGGCGGGGGGTCCACTCACGGGGGCCGGCACTATAGCGCTCCATTGTCCCCGACGGCAAGTGGGCCCCCTGCCTACTCAGGGCCCCGCCACTTGCCCGGGTGCTGACGCCCGCCCTGGGTGGGTATTACAAGCAGCGGGGCGGCTCCCTAGGGACTTTTTTTTTCTGTGATCGTCGGCTAGCCACATGTCAGGGGCAGGCGAGCTACATGTGGCTCGTGAGCTACGGGTTGGGGACCCCTGCATTAGGGTTTGTGCACACGTAGAAATGGTCCACTGCGGATTTTTCTGCAGCAGATTTGATAAATCCTGTTTACATTGTACTGTAAACGCATGGGAAACCGCCGCGGACCCACAGCTGTGGAAACGCTGCGGATCCGCAGCGTGTGAACATAGCCTTAGTGCTACACCGAATAGTATTGTACTAATCACTGCGTGACCAAATCTCATTTTACCTCTTGTATATATGTCTTATTTTAGGTTGGAGATGCCGTTTTCTGGCTCGTGATGTTCTCTCCGTCCTGAAATATCTGTTATTTGCAATGTATGCAAATACTCCCTGACTATTCTCCATGTTCTGCTGTAAGGTGCACCCGTGAATGGCGCATTGGTCATTTGGTGAGTATGTCTGTGCGCTCCTCTGGTGTATGTGGGGTACAACTCAGAGCGCCCCCCACCGAGCTATAAGACATCGATTATCTCCACAAAATGCAGCAGTCACATAGAAAGCTGTCTGATAAATGCAAATATGGCCGCTATATGTGCCTGTCTCATTCCCTTTATATGCCTCATACACATGTACCTACTTGATGCAATATCAGAAATTATTTGTTTTTGTTCTTTAAAAGTGCAATAGTTCAAAAAGTTGCAAAATTTTGCACAAATCTGTCTCTCTCATCACTTTTTCACAATTTGCAACGGATCCCTTTTTAAAAAAAATTTGCCGGATTCTACTGGTTTTGGCTTACAAATACTGATGTAAAATACTGACCAAATACTGCTAGTGTGACTAATACTGTGAGTCCCTGCGGCTCCGTGTCTTTTTGCTTTTCGACAGCCGCAACACTTGAAGGGATTACCTGCTTGTTAGGCAGTGAGATGTGCAGCCACGGGGACTTAAATACATTATTCAAGGACTCCGAAGACACTCAATTTGCACACGAGCATGCTCAGATAACGCCTTATCCAAGCACGTTAGCTCATCATTAATCGCTTTAAATGACACCACCTCAATGATGAACTGTTAGGTCTTGTGCACATTGCCATATTACGACTTTGTACAGCTTCGTAGTATATCACACTTGACTTCATAGGAACCTCTCTAAGGCCTCATTCAGACTTTTCAGTCATGTGTTGTATCTGATTTTTGCCCTCCACTTTTTTCTATGTGAGCTCATTAACCCCTTAGCGACCGCCGATACGCCTTTTAACGGCGGCCGCTAAGGGTACTTAAACCACAGCGCCGTTAATTAACGGCGCTGTGGAAAAAGTCCATAGCGCCCCCCAGAGGCCGATTTTCTCCGGGGTCTCGGCTGCCGAGGGTAGCCGAGACCCCAGAGAACATGATTTGGTTTTTTTTTAACCCACCCCGCATTTGCGATCGCCGGTAATTAACCGTTTACCGGCGATCGCAAAAAAAAAAAAAAAAAACGATCTCTTTTTAATTTCTCTGTCCTCCGATGTGATCGCACATCGGAGGACAGAGAAAAGGGGTCCCAGGTGGCCCCCCAATACTCAACTAGCTCCCCCGATGCTCCTCGTGTCTCCCGGTGGGCGCCGCCATCTTCAAAATGGCGGGCGCATGCGCAGTGCGCCCGCCGGCCGGCACCGGGAGAATCTTTGGGGTCTCGGCTGCCGGGGGTAGCCGAGACCCCAAAGAGCACGATCGGGGTCGGTATTACCGACCCCTGTTTTGCGATCGCCGGTAATTAACTGTTTACCGGCGACCGCAAAAAAAAAAAAAAAGTAAAGTGTAATTCTCTGTCCTCCGATGTGATCGCACATCAGAGGACAGAGAAATAGGGGGATTCGGGGACCCTAGCATACTCACCTAGGTCCCTGGATCCTCTTGCTGCTCCTCCTGGCCGCCGGCAGCAGAACATGGCGGACGCATGCCCAGTGCGCCCGCCATCTGTCTCCATCTGCCGGCCGGCAGGAGAACAGCAGTTGGGGCTAAAATTAGGGGTAGGGTTAGGTTAGGGGTAGGGTTAGGGGTAGGGTTAGGTTAGGGGTAGGGTTAGGGGTAGGGTTAGGTTAGGGGTAGGGCTAGGGTTGGGGCTAAATTTAGGGTTAGGGTTGGGGCTAAACTTAGGGTTAGGCTTCTTTCACACTTACGTCGGTACGGGGCCGTCGCAATGCGTCGGCCCGACATACCGACGCACGTTGTGAAAATTGTGCACAACGTGGGCAGCAGCTGTAGTTTTTCAACACATCCGCTGCCCAATCTATGTCCTGGGGAGGAGGGGGCGGAGTTACGGCCACGCATGCGCGGTCAGAAATGGCGGATGCGACGTACAAAAAAACGTTTCATTGAACGTTTTTTTGTGCCGACGCTCCGCCAAAACACAACTGATCCAGTGCACGACGGACGCGACGTGTGGCCATCCGTCACGATCCGTCGGCAATACAAGTCTATGGGCAAAAAACGCATCCTGCGGGCACATTTGCAGGATCCGTTTCTTGTCCAAAACGACGGATTGCGACGGAATGCCAAACGACGCAAGTGTGAAAGTAGCCCTAGGGCTAGGGTTAGGGTTGGGGCTAAAGTTAGGGCTAGGGTTGGGGCTAAAGTTAGGGTTAGAGCTGGGATTAGGGTTAGGGTTTGGATTAGGGTTCGTATTAGGGTTAGGGTTGGCATTAGGGTTAGGCTTGGGATTAGGGTTAGGTTTGGGATTAGGGTTAAGGTTAGGATTGTGATTAGGGGTGTATTGGGATTAGGGTTAGGTTTGAGGTTAGGGTTGAGATTAGGATTAGGGGTGTGTTGGATTTAGGGTTTTGATTAGGGTTATGGTTAGGGTTGACATTAGGGTTGTTTTGGGGTAAGGGTTGTGATTATGGTTAGGGTTAGTGATTAGGATTATGGATGAGGTTGGGATTAGGGTTAGGGGTGTGTTGGGGTTAGGGTTGGAGCTAGAATTGGGGGGTTTCCACTGTTTAGGTACATCAGGGGGTCTCCAAACACGACAGCCAATTTTGCGCTCAAAAAGTCAAATGGTGCTCCCTCCCTTCTGAGCTCTGCCGTGCGCCCAAACAGTGGGTTACCCCCACATATGGGGCATCAGCGTACTCGGGATAAATTGGACAACAACTTCTGGGGTCCAATTTCTCTTGTTACCCTTGTGAAAATAAAAACTTGGGGGCTACAAAATCTTTTTTGTGAAAAAAAAAATATTTTTTATTTTCACAACTCTGCATTCTAAACTTCTGTGAAGCACTTGGGCATTCAAAGTTCTCACCACACATCTAGATAAGTTCCTTGGGGGGTCTAGTTTCCAAAATGGGGTCACTTGTGGGGGATTTCTACTGTTTAGGCACATCAGGGGCTCTCCAAACGCGACATGGCGTCCGATCTCAATTCCAGCCAATTCTACATTGAAAAAGTAAAACGGCACTCTTTCTCTTCCAAGCTCTGCGGTGCGCCCAAACAGTGGTTTACCCCCACATATTGGGTATCGACGTACTCAGGAGAAATTGCACAACAACTTTTGTGGTCTAATTTCTCCTGTTACCCTTGTGAAAATAAAAATTTGTGGGCAAAAAGATCATTTTTGTAGAAAAAATGCAATTTTTTTTTTTCACGGCTCTACGTTATAAACTTCTGTGAAGCACATGGGGGTTCAAAGTGCTCGCCACACATCTAGATAAGTTCCTTAAGGGGTCTAGTTTCCAAAATGGTGTCACTTGTGGGGGGTTTCCACTGTTTAGGCACATCAGGGGCTCTCCAAACGCGACATGGCGTCCAATCTCAATTCCAGCCAATTCTACATTGAAAAAGTAAAACAGCACTCCTTCTCTTCCAAGCTCTGCGGTGCGCCCTAACAGTTGTTTACCCCCACATATTGGGTATCAGCGTACTCAGGAGAAATTGCACAACAACTTTTGTGGTCTAATTTCTCCTGTTACCCTTGTGAAAATAAGAATTTGTGGGCAAAAAGATCATTTTTGTGTAAACAAAAGCGATTTTTTATTTTCACGGCTCTACGTTATAAACTTCTGTGAAGCACATGGGGGTTCAAAGTGCTCGCCACACATCTAGATAAGTTCCTTAAGGGGTCTAGTTTCCAAAATGGTGTCACTTGTGGGGAGTTTCCACTGTTTAGGTACATCAGGGGCTCTCTAAATGTGACATGGTGTCCGATCTCAATTCCAGCCAATTCTGCATTGAAAAAGTCAAACGGCGCTCCTTCACTTCTAAGTTCTGCGGTGCGCCCTAACAGTGGTTTACCCCCACATATGGGGTATTGGCGTATTCAGGAGAAATTGCATAACAAAATTTATGGTTACATTTCTGTTTTTACACTTGTGAAAATAAAAAAAATGGTTCTGAATTAAGATGTTTGCAAAAAAATGTTAAATGTTCATTTTTTCCTTCCACATTGTTTCAGTTCCTGTGAAGCACGTAAAGGGTTAATAAACTTCTTGAATGTGGTTTTGAGAACCTTGAGGGGTGTAGTTTTTAGAATGGTGTCACACTTCATTATTTTCTATCATATAGACCCCTCAAAATGACTTCAAATGTGATGTGGTCCCTAAAAAAAAAATGGTGTTGTAAAAATTAGAAATTGCTGGTCAACTTTTAACCCTTATAACTCCCTAACAAAAAAAAATTTTGTTTCCAAAATTGTGCTGATGTAAAGTAGACATGTGGGAAATGTTATTTATTAACTATTTTTTATGACATATCTCTCTGATTTAAGGGCATAAAAATACAAAGTTTGAAAATTGCAAAATTTTAAAAATTTTCGCCATATTTCCGTTTTTTTCATAAATAATCGCAAGTAATATCGAAGAAATGTTACCACTAACATGAAGTACAATATGTCACGAAAAAACAATCTCAGAATCAGCGGGATCCGTTGAAGCGTTCCAGAGTTATAACCTCATAAAGTGACAGTGGTCAGAATTGCAAAAATTGGCCTGGTCATTAAGTACCAAATTGGCTCTGTCACTAAGGGGTTAAACAGCACTGATACAACACACCAGGCATCTGTGTGCGGCTTGTGTTCTTTCATAGACCATTGACTTGAATTGTTGATTTTTATCCACAAACAGACTCGAAATTAGACAATTTAGTAAAATAATCGTACATGAGAAAAGAGCAATGGACAGAACATGTAGCCATTACAATCTGGAAAACATGGGTAGAACATGTACGTGAAAGTGACGGTCCAGAGTAGGCAAGTGTGAACGATCCGCCAGCGTCCCTGCAGCCGCTCATAGCCACAGGCAACAATGCCAGCCAGCTGCTGGCGAATTACATCTACTATAATTGTACCCCCCAAAATGTCCTACGGTCTCAGATAAAATGATTTCTCTATCGCCTTTCATTGGGGGACACAGGAACCATGGGTGTATGCTGCTGCCACTAGGAGGCTGACACTATGCAAATAAAAAAGTTAGCTCCTCCTCTGCAGTGTACACCCTACCGACAGGAAGTAGGATATTCAGTTTAGCTTAGTGTCAGTAGGAGGTGGACACGGGTCTTTCATTAGACCCTTATCTACCTCAATGTGCGTCGTTTTCTTTCAGGTTTTTTCCGGAGGGATACAGGGTGAACAGTCACACCTGTAGTCCCACTATACGGACTATGAGTACGGTGTGTACTGCCACCCCGTATCCTCATAGATCCCTATCCAGGACCAAGATCCTAGCACACAAGCGTGCTCAGAAGTCCGGTCCTGGCTCCGTCCCCCACCCACTCGCCTACCAGAGCCTGTCGGTTGGAGGAGACGAGGACGTCCATCACAGCTCCGTGGACGTCTCATTCCCCTCAGATTAGTAACGGTGTGGGATGTTTAGGTGAGTATTTCCCCTCCATTTCCAGATGTCCCCCGGTCCTCCCTCGCAGTGTGGGGGCATAGTAATCCCTAAATGCGGATTTTCTCATGGCGTTTATTTTATAGGGGTCCCAGGGACAGCCACAAGGGCAGTATCTCATTTTCCTATTAAGCTACCTCCTTCATTGGCGGCCGCAGTGCTCTCCCTGCAGCCGCACAGCTCGTCACAATGTCTCCCCTTACAGCGTCACAGCCTAGCAGGCTGCCGCTCCGCTCCCCCCTGCGGCCTCACTGCTCGGCGGCCACAATGCGTCCTGTGTCTGCACGGTGTCCTTGGCAGGATGCCGTGCTACTTACTTTCTGTGGCGCTCAGGCGCCGCGATTCTCCGGCGGCGCCGGCCTCTAATTTAGGTCCCGGCTTCTGCCGGGGCCTACTTCGGGCGCCGCGACCCCGCCACTTCCGCTTTCCCGGGTGGCCTTGGCAGGCTGCCGCTCTACTCAGTCCCTGCGGCGCACTGCTCCGGCGCCGCGGTTCCCTTCTCCGGCGGCGCCGGCCTCTAATTTAGGTCCCGGCTTCTTCTGGGGCCTACTTCCGGCGCCGCATCTCCTCACTTCCTTTCCCTCAGGAAATCCAGGCCCCGGCTTCGGTCGGGGCCTGGACCTTTTCCGCCGGCCACCGGGGGCTAATTTAGGCCCCGGCTTCTGTCGGGGCCTAGTGCGGCGTTACGGCTCCGCCCCCATCCTCTTTCCAGCGGGTCTTTCTCCCGCGTTTTCCCCCTTCTCTCCGGTGCTTAGCCCCGGCCACTCCTCCTGGCCTAGGCACAGACCGCGGCGCAGTGCCTCTAACCCCCGCTCTCTCCGTCGGGTGGGCTAGCCTTGCAGGACTTCCACGCCGTGGCTTCCATTCCCGCCGGCCACCGGAGGCTAATTTAGGTCCCGGCTTCTGTCGGGGTTTAGTGCGGCGTTATGGCTCCGCCCCCGTCCTCTTTCCGGCGGGCTTTTCTCCCGCGTCTTCCCCTCTCTTCACTCCGACACAGCCCCGCCCACTCCTCTTGGCCTCAGCACAGACTGCGGCCGGCGCCATCTTTGTACTCCCAATCGTGCAGCTTCAGCGCCGTCTGCTTTCGGCGCTTCTTGGCTCGTGCTGCGGACTTCACAGTGCGGGGCCTTACACCACTCCCGGCGTGTGGACCCAGCGGGGATTTCTTACAGGACCTGCCTCCTCCTACAGCCGAAGCTATCCACAGGACATCTTCCGTGAGTAGCTCTGCACTGCAGACCGATACCCTTCCTCTGCTTTAGTCAAACACCTTTTGTGCTCTCCTGTAAGGGCAGGTTCCCCTTAGGTCAGTCCTCTCCCACCTATCAGGACTGCAGCGAGCCCACATCGTTCAGGGCTTCCCCCCTCTGCCCCGAGTGAGAGTGAGGACTCTATCCCAGGGTGGGCTTCCTCTCTGTCTCAATCTGTGGCGGATCTCACCAGGGTATCCCAGACCCCGGTGTCCGTTCTGGATCGGTTGTCCTTGCAGACCTCCGCGGTAGCCAGCGGGTTACAAGTAGCCCTGTCTGAGCCTACCAGGATAGGCCTTAAAGAGGTCCAGACGGGAGCGCCGTTGCGACTACTCTTCCTGTTCCATCTTGCCTCACGGCCCATTTCAGCGGTCAGTTTCTTCCCGGTCCTCTCCCCCGAGTCAGGCGAGGCGTTCTCGGACGCACCTTCAGAGGGACGTTTTGGAGCTGCATTCTGACCAAATCGCTAACATGAGGAATATGGTTCAGAGCCTCATTGGAGCAATCAACCAGACCCGTGGCATCAAAGATTCCTCTACGGAACGCGCGGATCAGGCGGTTTCGTTTAGACGGTCAAAGCCACCTTCCAAGGTCTTTGCTTCTCACCCTGAATTCGAGGAGGTCCTGACGAGAGAAAAAGAATCCGACCAGTCGCTTTCAGAGAGGAAAGTGCCTTGGCGTTTTAATATCCCTTTTCTCTGGAGCTCACCGCTAATTGGACTCTGTCCTCCAACACGGTCCTCCCGCTATCTGGCGGAGCATCTCTGAAAGATTCTAACTATAGAGTCATAGAATCCTTTGCGAGCTCAGCCTTCGAAACGGCTGCGTCTATTTTTGCCCAGCCATTGCTTACACTTGGGTTTCAATATCCATATCCAAATAGGTCACACAACTCCGTCGGGGCATTCTGCGGGTAAATATTTGGTCTCCGCTTCCCTGGATGCCGCGTCTTTTGCGGCTCAGGTGTCCAGCAATGCCGTTGCCATCCGTCGGTCCGTTTGGCTCAAGGCCTGACAGGCGGATTTGTCTTCAAAAAGTCCCTTACCAGCCTGCCTTTTTCAGTATTCATGTCTCTTTGGTTCTAAGTTGGGCCAAATCATTAAGGACGCTACCGGGGGCACAAGTCTACACCTCGTCGCCCTCCTCCTAGACGGCAATTTCGGTCCTTTCGGCCTTTACGTCGCTTCGTGGCGTCAAACTCCTTTTCCCCGCAGCAACAGAGGCCACAGGCACGTCAAGAGTAGAAGACGGTTTCCTTTAGACGCACGCCTTCCTGGCGCTCTCGCTACTTCCAGGGTAGATCCTCCAGGTCTAGGACTGGAGGATCCACCTCGGCATGACTCACAGCAAGACCCCAGCCCACTTCCCAGGATGGGCGGCTTTCTCTTCTTCACGGATGTCTGGATCTCCTCAGCAGAGGACGCATGGGTCAGGGAAGTTGTATCCTCGGGATACAAAATAGAGTTCGTTTCACAACCCAGGGATCGTTTCTTCGGATCCCGACCCCAAGAGTCCCCGTTCTAGTTCCGGGTTTCTTCGCAGCCATCGCTTCTCTCCTCAAAGCCAGAGTAATAGTTCCCGTCCCAGAAAAAGAACGGTTCACTGGTTTCTATTCCAATCTTTTGTGGTACCGAAAGAAAAGAAAAAAAAAAAAGGCACGTTTTGTCCCATTCTGGATCTTCACCCTGCCGTTCGTTCTCGCAACCGCTTCCAGGGTTTGCACGAAGACCATGGCAGCGCTGATAGCCATCTTGATGGTCAGGGGCTTATTATTTTTTCCGTACCTCGGCGACATCCTCTTCAAGGCTCCGTCCCCTTTTTCTCAGGCTCACCAGAGCCTGTCCATTGTCCTCTAGTCCGCTTCGGGTGGCTCGTCAACAAGAAGAAATCCTGTCTTGTTGCTTCCCAGCGCCTCGTTTTTCTGGGCATGCTCTTTGACACTCGTCAGACCAAAGTCTTCCTTCCCGAGGACAAGAGATCCATCCTTCATCGGGATGTACGCTTGCTTTAGGGTCCTCGGCTTCCCTTCTTCTGACCGGCCATGAAGGTTCTGGGGAGGATGGTAGTGACGTTCGAAGCAATTCCCTTTGCCCAATTTCGCTCTCGACCTCTTTAGCAGGCCATTCTGTCACAGTGGGATAGGGCTGTCTTGTCCCTGGATCGTCCGATCTGACTCTCTCCCCGAGTCAAGGGTCCCTCAACTGGTGGCTGACGTCACCTCTCATCTCCCAGGGCATGTCCTTCCTTCCAGTTCTTTGGCAGGTGGTGACGACGGACGCCAGCCTGCTTGGCTGGGGCGCTGTGTTTCGCCACCTGACTGTTTGGGGTCATTGGTCGGCGCAGGAGTCTCCTCCGCTGATCAACGTCCTCGAGCTTCGGGCCATCTTTCTCTTCCCTCGTCACTAGGAAAGGATTCTCAGGGGTCTACAATGCCATGGCGGTGGCATATGTCAACCATAAAGGGGGGACTCGGAGCTCCATGGCCGAGGTATCCAAGATCCTCCTCTGGGCAGAGGCAACGGTTCCGGTGATATACACGGTGCATATCCCCGGCATGGACAATTGGGCCGCCGACTTCCGCAGCCGCGAGGGTCTCGCGGCAGGGTGATGGTCCTTGCATCAGGAGGTCTTCCATCAGATTTGTCTTCGATGGGGGACTCCGGACGTGGACCTCTCTGCATCCCGAAGGAACAGGCAGGTTCCTTTGGTTCGTCTCCAGATCTCGCGACCCTCCCGCAGTGGGCGTCTACGCTCTGGCCCCCAGGGTCCGATCTGCCACCCGAATTATCGGTCGCTCTGTTTAACGGCATGGCTGTGGACTCCACAGTTCTAGAGCGTCCGGCCTTTCGGCCCGGATGAGTCACACTATAATACAGGCTAGGAAGCCTTCGTCGTCTTCCAGGTTCTACTATCGTACCTGGAAGACTTACTTTTGTTGATGCGAGCCCAACCGCTTTTCACCTATGTCCTTTTCCCTGCCTTCCATTTGGCTTTCCTTCAGGCCGGACTGGATTCGGGCTTCGCTCTCAGTTCCCTAAAGGGCCAGGTTCCTGCGCTCTTCTTCCTTTTAAGAAGACGTTATCTTCTCAGCCGCAGGTTAAGACCTTCTTTCAAGGAGTAGCCCACACTGTCCCTCCGTACAGGGCCTCTGTGGATTCGTGGGATTTAAAGGTTGTGTTGGTTGTTCTTAGGGGTTCCCCCCTTTTGAGCCTCTCAGGGAGTTTTCCCTGCCAGTTCTATCTCGGAAGGTGGCTTTTCTCAGTTCCATCTCTTCGATCCGCCGCGTTTTTGAGTTGGCGGCCATTTCTTGCCGACCTCCTTTTCTTGATTTCCACCAGGACAAGGTGGTCCCAAGCCTCTGCCTTCCTTTCTCGAGGTGGTTTTCATCTTTCCACCTCAACGAGGACATCGTTCTACCTTCCTCTTGTCCAGCTCCGACTCATCCTCTGGAGCGATCGTTGAACAGGCTGGACCTCGTCAGGGCAGTGAGGATCTCCCTGGCTAGCACGGCCGCTTTCCGAAAGATGGATTCTCTTTTCGCCATCCCTGATAGCGTGCGTAGAGGCCTGCCGGCTTCCAAGGCGACTATTGCTCGCTCGATCAGAACGGCAATTTGGAAGCTTACCGGGTCAAGAACAGAGTGCCCCTTCTTGAGATAAAGGCTCACTCTACCCGGGCAGTCGGCGCTTCCAGTGCGGTACGTCACAGGGCTTTCGCCGACGGCTTTGCAAAGCGGCAACCTGGTCTTTCATCCACACGTTTCGCCGAACTACGGCGGACTCCAGCCTGGGCAGAAGGATCCTGCAGGCGGCAGTGGTGAGTCCTCGGACCTGATGGAAGTCTGTTTTTCCCACCCCAGGGACTGCTTTGGGACGTCCCATGGTTCCTGTGTCCCCCAATGAAAGGTGATAGAGAAAACAGGATTTTTGGTTGCTTACCGTAAAATCTGTTTCTCAGAGCCTTCATTGGGGGACACAGCACCCTCCCAAGTTGAACAGCTCTGTTTACTGTATACGTTTGAGTTATTTGAACACTCTTTGAGTGTTTGAAACTGTTAATCTGTGGAGCGCCGTGGAATTTGTTGGCGCTGTGTAGATAAAGTTTATTATTATTATATTATTATTATTATTATTATTATTCTTTCTCTTTTACACGTTGCTTCTCCTACTGCTTTTTCACTAACTGAATATCCTACTTCCTGTCGGTAGGTTGTATACTGCAGAGGAGGAGCTAACTTTTTTATTTGCATAGTGTCAGCCTCCTAGTGGCAGCAGCATACACCCATGGTTCCTGTGTCCCCCAAGGCTCTGAGAAACAGATTTTACGGTAAGCAACCAAAAATCCTGTTATCCACATCTTACATTCCACTATCGTACACGGAGCCTGTGGTGCCAGTGTCTGACTGCAGAAGAGTCTCGGGACAATACATGATAGGTGACATGAGACTGCACAGGAGGCTCAGGATGGTGCAGTGCACAAAAGGTGGCGGAGTGTGTGAGCTGCGAGTGGGATAGATGGATACGGCTCTGCCTCTTAGGAAATATAGGGGAGGTAAAGTGCTAAAATAAAGCTAATGGAGATTGGACATTCTGTGCAGGAATGACCAAATTGTGGGTGTTTTTTTTTTTTCTTAGAAAAATCCTTTCATTGGATTGTAATCATGTAAAAATGGGGGTATTTCAAAATAATAATATTGAAATGTATCAGGAGCTGGTAAATGCCTGAATGATGAGTGCTGTCCTACTTCCAATGACTATTGTCATCGTTAAGCTGCAATTTTGGGAGAAAATTGATAACTTAGCAGTAAAGTTTGGATAGAACCTGTAAAAGGCTGTATGTTTGCGCTAAATGTTTTCTTGTTTTTCGCTTTAGGATGGAGAACGGACGCCTCTGAGAGTACCTGTCGGTGCCTTAGGCTCAGCATTGAGGATGCTCGCTCAGGACGGCTCATGTGACATGGGCCCATCTCCCGCCTATGTGTCCTGCCTCATGGAGAGCCTTCTGGACTGGCTAGAGCTGGACAATTTGGAGGATTATCTAAATTACCTAGCCTACCTGATGTGGGTCTTCACACCACTAATCATAGTATTCATTCTGCCCTTCATTATTGTCATTTTTCTCTACCTGTCCATCCTTTTCCTCCACGTGTACAAGCGCAAAAACGAACTGAAAGAAGCATATTCCAACAGTATATGGGATGGCGCTCGGAAAACATTGGCAACACTTTGGGATGGGCATGCTGCAATATGGCATGGTAAAAATGAATGCTTGTTAGCAGTAATGACAACAGTAGTGGATGTTGAATCTGGGTTTACTGTAAAGTGTGGGCAAAGTACTATCAATCCTGGCGTTCTGGGGATGACTTATTCTTCAGGAGAACATCATTGTATACCAAAGAGCCTATTAGACCATTAAAGGGAATCTGTCAGCAGATTTTTGCTATGTAATCAGAGGACAGCATGAGATAGGGGTTAACAGACTGAATTTAGGGATGTGTCATTTATCAGGCTATCTGCTGTTGTTTACTTATATTGAAGGTTTCATCACTAGGACATTATCATTGCTGCGACTAGCTGCCTCGTGCCAAGTCGTCTGACTCCACCCCTCCTGTGATAAGCAGCTCACTGCCAATAGACAGTGTACATACACGGCCTGGTGTGGGCGGGGGCACATTCTCAGCTCTGCTGCATATAAGAAATGTCACAGCTTCTGCATCCAGTAGACTGCTCTCAGATGAGGTAGCAAAAACCTGCTGACAGATTCCCCTTAACTGGCCCAGACTTCCCTCGTACACATGATTGGGATCAAAGAACAATAAAAGATAAACTTGCCAGAGGTCAGCGAGCGCCACAGTGCCGTCATATACTTTTTATTGCCGCAGAGATTGGCATTGCACCAATGTCCCTTTTCCTTGAATAAAAAGAAGCTGTATTATCTAGCACAGTAGCTCCTAATAGTCCCGAGCTGTGTATGAGGGGACATGACGCCTGTTGGAGCTCTGTTGGCCCCTACAAACTGCTAATTGGTAGGGGCACTGAGAGTCTGACTCCCAGCAATCCAGTAATAAGTCTGTTCTAAGGAAATCCAATCAATTGGGAAACCCCTTTAAAAGCACTAGGCACAGCAACTTCATATGGTTATTTTGTACAATTTCATACCGTAAAAAGGAACAAATTGCTAGAAAGTAGAGGTCCATTTAGGGTAGCCAGCTGGCGTCACTTAAAGGGAATCTGTCGGTATTCTTTTTCTATGTTATCTAACAGTAGCCTGTATCGGCTGAGACCCTAAATGTACCGTCACACTCAGCAACTTTGCAAAGAGAACGACACCAATCCGTGACGTTGCAGCGTCCTGGATAACGATCTCGTTGTGTTTGACACGCAGCAGCGATCTGGATCCCGCTGTGCCATCGCTGGTCGTAGCTAGAAGTCCAGAACTTTATTTTGTCGCCAGGTCAGCGTGTATCGTCATGTTTGACATCAAAAGCAACGATGCCAGCAACGAGCATAGGGCCCCTAGATGTGTGTCGGATCGGAACACTCCGGCTGTTTTACATGGAGCTAACAACCAGCGAGAACGATAAGTGAGTCGCCGTTACGTCACTGGATCACTCCTGCATCGTTCTGGAGTTGCTGTGTTTGACGTCTCTACAGCGACCTAAACAGCGACGCTCCAGTGATCTAGTTTAGGTCGGCTCGTTGTCTATATCGCTGCAGCGTCGCTGAGTGTGACGGTACCTTAAGTACATCGATGTATCACTTATCTACATGCTGTCATTTGATACAATCACTGTTTTATCTGCTGTAGATCTCCCGGGTCTCTGAATGCTGAGCCCACACACCACTGATGGGCAGCTTGCTGTGTACACTGTACATTGCCAGAAAGCTGCTAATCCGTGGTGGCGGCGGGGCTACAAGCAGCAGTTGACTAGGAGGCACAAGACACCTAGTCCTCTAGTGATAATTTCCTGCTGATAAAGGGAAAATTACATTGATTTTATTGACACAACAATGCACAGTCCAGTAAGTGACACATCACTGGAGTTAGTCTCTGCCCCTACATCATGCTGAGATTACAAAGCAAAAACCTGATAACAGTTTACCTTTAATAACCACTGACTACCAACATGGTTACCCATTAGCGGACATTTAGTGACCTGTTTACACAGGCTGACCCAGTCCTGTACCATTTTGAAGTGATCAGTAGCAGATTATTCAGTGCAAATAGGCTGCAGTTGTTCTCGGCAGCACAGGTCTTGTTTACACTGAGCTTATTTTTTGTGCAGCAGAACATGATCATTTCACTCTTCACCCAATGATTGAGTGTTTTGTCTGTTCATCGTGTGATCAGCAGCTGGTTCAGATGCATTTCTAGGAATCCAGTGTAAATGGGCCTTCACCATACACTTGCAATCCTTTTTGTTTTTTACGGAATTTTTAAATTAACCCTGCTATTCTGTTCGTTACCACTATACACTTGTTATGTTTTTTGACCGGACCGAATAAAGACTTGATTTTTAGCTACAGTAATTTAAGTGTTTTAAGGGTCTTTCAATGCTTTATCAAATAAAGAATGACCTACTGTAGTAAAATATATCTCTATCTCACTTTTTTGCAAGTACCGACGCCCATCTATTCCCTCTGCAGTTTCTGTACCCCTTTACATAGGGTTGTATAGACTTGCAGAGGTCCTCCATTCTAGTGCTGGACCCCCACTGATCTATTAACCCCTCACTCTCTGGATTATCAATGTATAATACTTCACGTGATTTCATTTTTTGATTTTTGTATTTGGAAGTTGATAAATGTGTAACTATTGTTAAAGAGAATCTCTTAACAGATGTTACAATACAAACTGCAGACGTTATTACACACCCCTTAGAACTGATGAGGCTGGTGTATTTACTTTGAAAATCCATGTGCCTCCTGGCCTGACTGACAGCTGCAGCTTGTACTGAGCAGTGTGAGATCTCTGCAGCAGCAGCTAAAGGAGTTGAGATTGAGTTCAACTTTCAGAAAATACTTTTCTTTCATTCTGACGTGGATTATCAAAGTCCGTACAGCATCTTCACTAGATTTAATAGATCTATTTAGTAATGTGAAAAGTTTGTATTGTGAAACCTGACAATGGATCAGAAGCCTCTTTCAGACGGTACCAGAATCTACCTTGATGCACAGACCGACTGTGGCTCTCCTGGCCTGATCTTGTATGAGGCTGTCAGGGTTGGTCAGGAGACCAGCCGCCAGTCCGAGCATGGATAGTGTGGCACGGACATCTTACTGAGGCTTAAACCGGTGGTCATACTTTTTTTCTGTGTTCATAGCTGTCACTGGTAGTGCGCAGTCCGACTGCCATATAAAGCGAACCTAGATGTGCAGTGCCCGGACTGTCCGGCGGCTGTCCCTACCCAGGCGTGACAGCTGCATAGAAATGCCTGAATCTATCATACTTGGATCAGGAGAGCCGCCTGCCAGTCCGTGCACTGCACACCGATCACGGTCCTATATGTGCGACCTTGTCCCTGATTTCTGACTGCACGGATTACCGATGAGACTCATTTTCCTAAATGATGGAACGTGTTCTATTTTCTTTCTACACAGGCTATGAAATCTGCGGCTTGGAAAAAATCCCTGAGAACGGGCCTGCGCTAATTGTGTATTATCATGGAGCGCTCCCTGTAGACTACTATTATTTTGTAGCAAAGGTCATTCTCCTGAAAGGGAGGACTTGTCACTCAGTGGGGGACCACTTTCTTTTTAAAGTACCAGGTAAGTAATCATGCTGTGGTATTTGTAAGCGATCTGCTGCATGAGCGACTATTATATCTATAGCCAGTCATGGAAACCTGTCATTTATTCCGGATAAGGCACATCTGACCGGCTCACTCTGCCTCTGTCTCACTAAATTACTCTGAAAGCCAGTAATGGGGGTTTACATGGTGATTCATTACTGCCTGCACGGAGGTCAGCGAGAGCCTAATAATACAGCGTTCTCCTGTGTTTTTTTTTTTCTTCATCTTCTGCTTAATTATGTTCTTGTGCTGTCAAGCACCCCAAATATATAGGCCTAGGTGTAATATGCCCATTCTGGTAGTCAGAGGGGTCACATCTCAGGCCTAGGGGGTCTGTGTCCTGTACCTAGGCAGATCTCATGGCGCGGATGACTCGGGGTCTGTGTCCTGTACCTAGGCAGATCTCATGGCGCAGATGACTCGGGGTCTGTGTCCTGTACCTAGGCAGATCTCATGGCGTGGATGACTCGGGGTCTGTGTCCTGTACCTAGGCAGATCTCATGGCGTGGATGACTCGGGGTCTGTGTCCTGTACCTAGGCAGATCTCATGGCGCGGATGACTCGGGGTCTGTGTCCTGTACCTAGGCAGATCTCATGGCGCGGATGACTCGGGGTCTGTGTCCTGTACCTAGGCAGAAACAAAGAAGTAAGACAGGCAATTAACAGTAAAAAGAAAGCATTTGCACTACTAAAGCAGGATGGCACCATTGAAGCTCTAAAAAACTATAGGGAGAAAAATACTTTATCTAAAAAACTAATTAAAGCTGCCAAAAAGGAAACAGAGAAGCACATTGCTAAGGAGAGTAAAACTAATCCCAAACTGTTCTTCAACTATATCAATAGTAAAAGAATAAAAACTGGAAATGTAGGCCCCTTAAAAAATAGTGAGGAAAGAATGGTTGTAGATGACGAGGAAAAAGCTAACATATTAAACACCTTCTTCTCCACGGTATTCACGGTGGAAAATGAAATGCTAGGTGAAATCCCAAGAAACAATGAAAACCCTATATTAAGGGTCACCAATCTAACCCAAGAAGAGGTGCGAAACCGGCTAAATAAGATTAAAATAGATAAATCTCCGGGTCCGGATGGCATACACCCACGAGTACTAAGAGAACTAAGTAATGTAATAGATAAACCATTATTTCTTATTTTTAGTGACTCTATAGCGACAGGGTCTGTTCCGCAGGACTGGCGCATAGCAAATGTGGTGCCAATATTCAAAAAGGGCTCTAAAAGTGAACCTGGAAATTATAGGCCAGTAAGTCTAACCTCTATTGTTGGTAAAATATTTGAAGGGTTTCTGAGGGATGTTATTCTGGATTATCTCAATGAGAATAACTGTTTAACTCCATATCAGCATGGGTTTATGAGAAATCGCTCCTGTCAAACCAATCTAATCAGTTTTTATGAAGAGGTAAGCTATAGACTGGACCACGGTGAGTCATTGGACGTGGTATATCTCGATTTTTCCAAAGCGTTTGATACCGTGCCGCACAAGAGGTTGGTACACAAAATGAGAATGCTTGGTCTGGGGGAAAATGTGTGTAAATGGGTTAGTAACTGGCTTAGTGATAGAAAGCAGAGGGTGGTTATAAATGGTATAGTCTCTAACTGGGTCGCTGTGACCAGTGGGGTACCGCAGGGGTCAGTATTGGGACCTGTTCTCTTCAACATATTCATTAATGATCTGGTAGAAGGTTTACACAGTAAAATATCGATATTTGCAGATGATACAAAACTATGTAAAGCAGTTAATACAAGAGAAGATAGTATTCTGCTACAGATGGACCTGGATAAGTTGGAAACTTGGGCTGAAAGGTGGCAGATGAGGTTTAACAATGATAAATGTAAGGTTATACACATGGGAAGAGGGAATCAATATCACCATTACACACTGAACGGGAAACCACTGGGTAAATCTGACAGGGAGAAGGACTTGGGGATCCTAGTTAATGATAAACTTACCTGGAGCAGCCAGTGCCAGGCAGCAGCTGCCAAGGCAAACAGGATCATGGGGTGCATTAAAAGAGGTCTGGATACACATGATGAGAGCATTATACTGCCTCTGTACAAATCCCTAGTTAGACCGCACATGGAGTACTGTGTCCAGTTTTGGGCACCGGTGCTCAGGAAGGATATAATGGAACTAGAGAGAGTACAAAGGAGGGCAACAAAATTAATAAAGGGGATGGGAGAACTACAATACCCAAATAGATTAGCGAAATTAGGATTATTTAGTCTAGAAAAAAGACGACTGAGGGGCGATCTAATAACCATGTATAAGTATATAAGGGGACAATACAAATATCTCGCTGAGGATCTGTTTATACCAAGGAAGGTGACGGGCACAAGGGGGCATTCTTTGCGTCTGGAGGAGAGAAGGTTTTTCCACCAACATAGAAGAGGATTCTTTACTGTTAGGGCAGTGAGAATCTGGAATTGCTTGCCTGAGGAGGTGGTGATGGCGAACTCAGTTGAGGGGTTCAAGAGAGGCCTGGATGTCTTCCTGGAGCAGAACAATATTGTATCATACAATTATTAGGTTCTGTAGAAGGACGTAGATCTGGGTATTTATTATGATGGAATATAGGCTGAACTGGATGGACAAATGTCTTTTTTCGGCCTTACCAACTATGTTACTATGTTACTATGTTACTAGATCTCATGGCGTGGATGACTCGGGGTCTGTGTCCTGTACCTAGGCAGATCTCATGGCGTGGATGACTCGGGGTCTGTGTCCTGTACCTAGGCAGATCTCATGGCGCGGATGACTCGGGGTCTGTGTCCTGTACCTAGGCAGATCTCATGGCGCGGATGACTCGGGGTCTGTGTCCTGTACCTAGGCAGATCTCATGGCGTGGATGACTCGGGGTCTGTGTCCTGTACCTAGGCAGATCTCATGGCGTGGATGACTCGGGGTCTGTGTCCTGTACCTAGGCAGATCTCATGGCGCGGATGACTCGGGGTCTGTGTCCTGTACCTAGGCAGATCTCATGGCGCGGATGACTCGGGGTCTGTGTCCTGTACCTAGGCAGATCTCATGGCGTGGATGACTCGGGGTCTGTGTCCTGTACCTAGGCAGATCTCATGGCGTGGATGACTCGGGGTCTGTGTCCTGTACCTAGGCAGATCTCATGGCGTGGATGACTCGGGGTCTGTGTCCTGTACCTAGGCAGATCTCATGGCGTGGATGACTAGGGGTCTGTGTCCTGTACCTAGGCAGATCTCATGGCGTGGATGACTCGGGGTCTGTGTCCTGTACCTAGGCAGATCTCATGGCGTGGATGACTCGGGGTCTGTGTCCTGTACCTAGGCAGATCTCATGGCGTGGATGACTCGGGGTCTGTGTCCTGTACCTAGGCAGATCTCATGGCGTGGATGACTCGGGGTCTGTGTCCTGTACCTAGGCAGATCTCATGGCGTGGATGACTCGGGGTCTGTGTCCTGTACCTAGGCAGATCTCATGGCGCGGATGACTAGGGGTCTGTGTCCTGTACCTAGGCAGATCTCATGGCGTGGATGACTCGGGGTCTGTGTCCTGTACCTAGGCAGATCTCATGGCGTGGATGACTCGGGGTCTGTGTCCTGTACCTAGGCAGATCTCATGGCGCGGATGACTAGGGGTCTGTGTCCTGTACCTAGGCAGATCTCATGGCGTGGATGACTAGGGGTCTGTGTCCTGTACCTAGGCAGATCTCATGGCGTGGATGACTAGGGGTCTGTGTCCTGTACCTAGGCAGATCTCATGGCGTGGATGACTAGGGGTCTGTGTCCTGTACCTAGGCAGATCTCATGGCGTGGATGACTAGGGGTCTGTGTCCTGTACCTAGGCAGGTCTCATGGCACAGATGACTAGTATAAACTGGGAATGGGGCACATTATGAAGTTCATCTTTTATTTTTCCTTCCACCACTTTGTTCATTCTGGGATGTGGCAGGAAAACCATGAATATATACAAGGGTGCTATCTTTCTTTCTTTCTGCTACACACCGCCACAGACATGAAATATGAAGTTTAGACATTTTGTCAAAAATTCTTCAATTATGAAACAAAATCTTGTTTACACCTCACCCCAGTGATTTCTTTATTTCTGTCTGAATATATTTTAATTGTTTTTCCCTTTCGGTTAGCGGCCTTGAAATCTACTCACGGCCGACGTCTTCCTGTCTCATTGGCGCTCCAGCTACCGATTCACACAGTGGTCGCTGTGTAGAGCAGAGGTCACTTTTTGCATCTTGTCAATTCAAGTCTATGACACTCAGAATGAGTCTCATACACTTACATGAGAGCGTTACCGCCGCTCCACATCCTGATCTAACAGATTACTGTTACGGTCAAGTAGTGCTGGAGCATCACTGAAATCGGGGGCAGACAGTCACTGGTGAGTATGTTACTGCCTTCATGACACTAACACACAACTAAACAACTATTCAGCACATTTACCTCCCTCCTCCGCCCAACACTGCCACCTCCAACCCCCCTCATCTCCTCCGAGGACTTTGCCACCTACTTCAAAAACAAGATCGACCAAACAAGGCAAACCTTTACTGTTCCATCACCCCAACCAGATGCTCTGTCTACTGTATAGAGGCTGCCGCTGAGTACTGCACACCTGCCCCCTATTGATTTTTATAGGAGTGGATATGCAGTACCTGGCTGTGGCCACTATACAGTAGTGAGAACATCTCTGTAACTGAGCACTTTTGTCCGGCACCAGCACCGATAACAGCCGATCAGTCATTGATCACCTATCGTAAGAATAGGTCGTCAATGTTAAAGTAATGGATAACCTCTTTAAGTAGTGCTGGTAAGTGGGGGTCTGGGTCCTGAGACGACAGAGTGTCTTAAAGAGTACTGGTCACCAATCTTCTGCTGCCCTATTTATTTAATATAACAGCGGACACCCCCTGACTTGTGATTTATATTTAGAAAAAATTAAGTGTAGTTACAAAAATGCAGACACCACCCCTTAGTGGCCCCGAGAGGGCCTGACTTGGTGTCCCCGAAAGCAACTGACTTTTGTTAGAGTGGGATCCCACAATAACTCAGCTCTGCCACGTACTTTACTAGTTACCGAACAGTAACCGCTTAGTAACGTACGTGGCAGTGCTGCGTTAGTGCAAAGAGCGAGATTTAACTCTTTTGCTGCCAGAGCGGTGGCGGAGAGTTGCTGGATATAACTCTATAAGCTGTGGTCCCACAATTCGCAAGCTCTGGTCATAAAATATTAGTCCTATAAGAGCTAATACAGTATTATTGTCAGACGAATATTTCCTGTCTGCAGAGAAAAAGCTGAACACATTTCCTGCAAACCAGAAATCGTTATAGGGAAATCCAGGAAATAATCTAATTGATAAATCTGCTTCTGTCAATCTTCTAATGTAATTACATTTTATTACAGGATTCAAACCATTGCTGGAAGTGTTCAGTGTAATCCATGGACCCCAGGAAGAGTGTGTGAGGGCTCTGAAGGACGGCCATCTCCTGGCAATCTCTCCAGGAGGGGTGCGGGAAGCATTGTTTAGTGATGAATCCTATATCCTCATGTGGGGGAATCGCACAGGTTTCGCACAAGTAGCAATTGACGCTCAAGTGGTAAGCTCACCTAGTACCATCAGACAAGCAAAATTATATGATAGCAGCACCAAACTTTGCAAATCTATGGGGTACAATTTTCCAGTACATAAAGGGTCTGTCTGGCCTCAGGCTACAAGTCTGCAGTCACTGCATGTGATTGGCGACTTGTGAGTCCTCACATCATGCTCACCTTGTGCTGTCAGGATTCTCCGGTACCGGTGCAGGCGTGTGACCACAAGTATGTGATCACGTGCCGACTAGATAGATGAAGCTTTACTCAATGCAAGTGTATTGAGCGCGGCCAGTTAGTCTAGTCCAGGAGTGCACAACTCCAGTCCTCAATGGCCACCAACATTGTGTGTTTTCATGACCTCCTTAGTATTGCACAAGTGATATTTAATCACCTGCACAGGTGATGAGTCCAGCACCATCTGCAATACTAAGGAAATCCTGAAGAAATTCACTGTTGGTAGCCATCCTTGAAGACTGGAGTTGTGCACTCCTTGGACTAGTTGGAATTTAGACAAAAGTATGGAAGTTACATATTTGCAGTCGCATGTCTACATGGCGCCAGCACTGGAAAATCCTCACGGCACGCAGTGCGCACGATGTGAGTATTCACAAGTCTGCAGTCACATAGCATAATTGTAGACCGGACAGCCCCTTTAATGAGGACCTGTCACCACTCCTCACATGTACGTTCTAGTCCATACTTGCATTTCCTATAAGATAGCAATTTTGGAGCATATTTTCTTAGAACTTGGCATTGGCAAAGAACATAAATATTTGCACTAAATAAAGAGACCCATGTCTCTGGAACCATATGGCAGATTAAAAAAAAAAAAAAAAAAAAAGACTATTTGTGGCAGTAGGAATAAAATAAGGTCAACAGCTGGCCACTTCTGACCTCTTCCTTTTGAAATGTATATATATTTTTTTCTCTTCATATTCTCTAGTACAAAGAAACTAGGTACTTTTACACTGACCCCTGAACCCATTCTCAGAATGGCCCACAAGGGAGCAGGTGAATCTTCCAGTGGGTGTTTGTGAAGGAGTCGGCCCCCAACACATATATCAGCAGTAGTTGGCAAATATATATTTATATTTTACCCCAACACCCAGTTTAAACGGGCCATTTTGTGATCACACCTTTCTCATAACCTCCGTCCACTATTCTCACATCACTCAGACGTGTAACATATAGATAGCGCTGTATTAGAGGATTGCTCACCATATACTTCCCTGTGTCACGGTGCTCTGGACTCACCATTGTCTAACGTGGTTCTTTGTTCTCCTAGTGCATCATCCCAATGTTCACACAGAACGTCCGGGAAGGATTCCGCTCTCTTGGCTGCTTAAGTAAGAAATGTCTCCTTACTTTTGTGTAACCTTCGATTATTACCTTTATGCAGTTCAGCATATTTTCCCATAAATTGTGTTGGCTGTTACTCTTAAAAAATCTATAACTCATGAATGTGGTTGTTATACAAAGTCACTCCACTTGACTTCAAAATTGGAGCTTACAGCAATATCCGAACCCCCTTATGTAATAAGACTTGTGTCATTGCCAGCTACAGGCGGTCAGAATGTTTTTCTAGTTCTTGAAAAAGAGCTATTGAGGAACTACAAGTATGTTATGTAGTTGCAATGAACTGGCCTGATAAGTAATTCTATCTTGTTGACAGTTGACTCTTTTATCATATAGTTTTTGACAATATCAATATTTTTTTCTTAAAGCTGTAAGGTTAAAGGGTTTTTGAGAGCAGGACAGTGTTTTGTTGTCCTTGGGGTAGGCTGCCACGTTTGGTCAGTAGGGGCCGATTCGTGGCACCACCACAATCCCGCAGACACAGCGGCGCCTCTACCTGTGTACATGTGACTGGTCCTGTTTCTCATTGATCTGTTATGAAATGTGCTCATCTCTTTCACAGGGATCTTTAGGTGGATGTATGAGACGTATAAGATACCATTCGTTCCTGTGTATGGTGGATTCCCAGTGAAATTTCGCACTTACCTTGGTGATCCTATCCAGTATGATCCAAATATTACTGCAAATGAGTTGGCAGAGAAGGTGAGATCAGTTTGATGGTAGGAAACATTGGGTCAGATTCATTGTTGCATTTGCACCTGTTTTTTGCCAAGTTTTTATTGTTTTGCTTTTTTTTTTTTTCTCTCATTCCTTGCATTTAATTCATCTCTCCATTTTCAACTTTTTTTAAAATGGGTTGTGTGGTCCAAATCGATAAGTTAGCAGTTGTTCTGTATGACTGCAGACTTATGCATCTCCTCAGCACAAGCACTATGTGCTTCGGGAATTCGCTGATTTCTGAGCTGAGACCGGAGGGTATGTATGCGTTATACATGCTCCTGGCCACACTTGTATGGAGTGAGGCCACGCCCTGACTAGTGGCGCGGCTGTCCAGTGGGTGTGTATGGAGAGAGGCCACGCCCTGATTAGTGACGCGGCTGTCCAGTGGGTGTGTATGAAGTGAGGCCACGCCCTGACTAGTGACGCGGCTGTCCAGTGGGTGTGTATGGAGTGAGGCCACGCCCTGACTAGTGATGCGGCTGTCCAGTGGTTGTGTATGGAATGAGGCCACACCCTGACTAGTGACGTGGATGTGTATGGAGTGAGGCCACGCCCAGACTACTGATGCAGCTGTCCAGTAGGTGTGTACAGAATGAGGCTACGCAGTCACTGCAGACTTATTGATTTGGATAGGATAGTCCCTGTAAGTCTGTTTTATATGCTTGCAAAATTTGTTGCAAATATTCTCCAGAGGAAACCAGATATGTGCCAGGACAAAGTTAATAATGAAAATGACTAAAAGGTAGTAAACTTTTATTACGTACAAGTCATAAAAACAATGACTATAGATAATCTGAGCAATAAAGACAGACTAAAATCGTTGCATGAGCAGCTGCGTAAACCCCAATAGTAAAAGGTATGCTCTCTTGTTATACGTTGTATTTAAACTGAATGGCAGTAATGATGTACAATTCAATAGTATCCAAGCATGTATACATGTAGCAGTGTCTATACAACAATGCCCGGTATACCCCACATCAGAGGTCACAGGTAATTAATATAATAGGTAGCAAAAAAGATCACTGACCAAACACCCGACCCGCGTTTCACAAACTTTAATCCACCCTCCTAGGCGCCACCGCCCACTCTTTATTGTAGCACACTGTCTCCCTCTTCTCTCCGATATACAGTGGGGGAAATAAGTATTTGATCCCTTGCTGATTTTGTAAGTTTGCCCACTGACAAAGACATGAACAGTCTATGATTTTAAGGGTAGGTTAATTTTAACATTGAGAGATAGAATATCAAAAATAAAATCCAGGAAATCACACTGTATAAATTATATACATTTATTTGCATTTTGCAGTAAGAAATAAGTATTTGATCCCTCTGACAGGCGAGACTTAATACTTGGTGGCAAAACCCTTGTTGGCAAGGACAGCAGTCAGACTGTTTTTCTAGTTATTTATGATGAGGTTTGCGCACATGTCAGGAGGAATTTTGGTCCACTCCTCTTTGCAAATCATCTCTAAATCATTAAGATATTGAGGCTGTCACTTAGCAACTCAGAGCTTCAACTCCCTCCATAAGTTTTCTATGGGACTAAGGGCTGGAGACTGGCTAGGCCACTCCATGACCTTAATGTGCTTCTTTTTGAGCCCCTCCTTTGTTGCCTTGGCTGTATGTTTTGGGTCATTGTCTTGCTGGAAGACGCAGCTACGACCCATTTTTAATGTCTTGGCGGAATGAGGTTGTCACTCAAGATTTTATGGTACATGGCTCCATCCATTCTCCCATTGATGTAGTGAAGTAGTCCTGTGCCCTTAGCAGAGAAATGCCCCCCAAACATAATGTTTCCACTTTCCACCACCATGCTTGGCAGTGGGGACTGTGTTCTTTGGATCATAGGCAGCATTTCTCTTCCTCCAAACACGGCGATTTGAGTTAATGCTAAAGACCTCAATTTTTGTCACATCTGAGCACAGTATCTTCTCCCAATCACTCACAGAATCATCCAGGTGTTCATTGGCAAACTTCAGAGGGGCCTGCACATGTGCCTTCTTGAGCAGGGGAACCTTGCGAGCACTGTAGGATTTTAAACCTTTACAGCATAATGTGTTACCAATGGTTTTCTTGGTGACTGTGGTCCCAGCTGCCTTGAGATCATTAAGAAGTTCCCCCCCGTGTAGTTTTAGGCTGATCTCGCACTTTCCTCATGATCAAGGATACCCCACGAGGTGAGATTTGCATGATGCCCCAGATCGATGTCGATTTGACCATTATTTTGTATTTCTTCCATTTTCTTACTATTGTACCAAAAGTTTTCTCCTTCTCATCCAGCATCTTACTTATGGTTTTGTAGCCCATTCCAACTTTGTGCAGGTCTATGATCTTGTCCCTGACATCCTTATAAAGTTCTTTGGTCTTGCCCATGCTGTAGAGGTTAGAGTATGACTGATTAATATAGTCTGTGGACAGGAGTCTTTAATAAAGGTGACATGGCTGTGGGTGCTCAGTGCTGCAGCCATGCAGGTCAGTAGGGGGGATGACCGTCTTGGGGGTCCTTCTCTTCTATCATGCACCTCACAATGGGCAGCTGAGGGTCTACCTTGGGCCCTGATTCCTGCTCTCGTGCTGCCCATGTTCTCATGCTATTAATTTTTAACATTTTTAATGAATAATTAAAGCATTTTTAAAGGGAAAACACAGAAATCAAAGATTAGATTCTGCATGTAATTGCTCTATTAATCAAAAGATAATATTGTGTTTTTGGACAGGAACATTTTTTTGAATGAATCGCTAATAATCTGCAGTATCTGAAGTTCTTCGGCAAAAATTCCTTTGTTACCATTGATTATAAAATATTAGGCTCGCTCCTAGATGAGTCTCGGGACGTCTGCAGCACTTACCGGATGAGATTTTTTTTTATTAACGTGGTTGAGTTGTAGCAGGTATTCTATCTGCAAGGAGTCTGTATGTTCTCCCCGGGGTTGTGAGCCCCAATGGGGACAGTGATGATAAAGCGTTGTGGTATATAAGCAAATATAATAGGACACGAAAATACAGACAAATTAGATGGGAAAACGCCTGGATAAATGTACATCCAGCATTGTCTATGTCTACCACAAGATGGCATGTGCAAAAAAAAAACCCCCAAAAACAGTTTTTTCACTTTTCATTTAAATGTTTTTATCATTCCCTTCTACAATTTTATATGTTGTTTTTTCTTCCTCATCAAGGGCAGGAGTAGAGAAAGGGGTTCATACCAGCAGCTCTCATCCCCCCCCCATCCTTTTACATTTTCACAATATCGGAGGAGGGCAGAGAGGGGTTAAAGAAACAAGTATAAATCTAAAGCACAAAAGTAGGACTTCAATATCAGCTTGTCTGAGGGGGGGAGAAAGCGCCAAAAACTATTTGACTAACCGGACAAGCACACTGTTTTGCGCTCTTTAAATTCATATGTATGAAAGAAAACCACACAAGAAAGATGCGCACAGAAAAACTCGATATAATTGATGATTGATAAGAATTGTCGCCACTTTTTTTTTTTTTCTTTGCAGTTTTCCCCACGTGTCACTCCAGTGTCTGCACAATGTCGTACGCTCAGTATTTGTCATGTCTGACGCTCCATCCAAACGTCTCGCTTTGTCTTTGTTTTTATTTTTCTCCTTTAGACAAAATGTGCCCTTCAGTCACTGATAGATCGGCACCAGAAAATTCCTGGGAATATTTTCCGAGCCCTATTGGAGAGATTTCACCGGAGAGCTAAAGAAGAATAAAGCGCGGTGGTGGGCAGGATGCCGGAGGGTTACGTGTACAGTGTATATACTACAGAATTTAGTTTAATAAATGATTTTATTAACGTTTTATATGAACACCAAGGAGAATGGTTCTCTATTGTGCAATCTGCCCATCTCTGATGGCTTCCTCTAAATCAGATGATTGGAGTATCAGTAATTTACTGTAAATGGTGCCCGTGTCTGGTAAAACCGTGCGGCCAGGCCACTCTGAATCACAGGTCAATTTTCCTGTAGAAATTTTGCATTCCATGTGGATGATTTCTTATTTGCTGTGGTTTGCCATCAGACCAGGTTTTTTCTCCCTGGCATTCGCGGCTCGCGGTATGATCTTCGCACCAGGGCAGATCATCTTCATGCCTGGTGGTCTTCCCCGCAGATCTGTATATGGTGCAGTATCCGACCTCTGTCTATCATGGCGGTTTATCATGCCATTTTCAATGTTCCAGTAAAACATTGAGGTGTCACACGCAATGCCCAAACGTTACCGTGTAACTCTATCATGCCCACAGCACATGGGACCTGGACTACCTCTTTTTGTAGACAAATGCCAGCCATGACTATGCTTCACGTTTCATTCAGTTGTTAAATGACCATGACTTCTATTAATGGTAATGGAGGATAGCTAAGTTTGCGTCATCATGTCTCTTTAAAGGGAATGTGTCAAAGAATGTTAGTTTTTTGGGGCATTGTGTGTGTGTTTTTTTTTTTTTAATGAATATCAAGATATGTATTAAAAAAGCATAATTAGTCTCATATTTTTCACACAAGCACCAAAGGTTTTTAAAATCCATACTTCATTTTCTTTCAGGAGCAGGATTACAATGACAAGTAACGCCTCTATACACAGCTGATAACACAGGAACCACCAATCCTAAAAGGTGATATCCCTGCTCCTCCTCCCATTCACAATGACCTTTGCACGCGCTCATTAGACACTTCAATTGTTGACTGTATGGTGTTGTTTCCGGGAACAGGAAGTTAAGAGACTAGAAAAGCCTCAGTGGCCACTGTGAAAATTGCATGACTTTTTTAATACACATTATGATATGACAAACTGCCCAAAAGTAAAAAAATAAATAAAATGAACACACAAACCTGATGTGAACTGTGGGTCACTATCTGATTGCACATCCCCTTTAAATTGAGAAACATCCCCACCCTCCCAAATATAGAGATTTGTTAGTATGCCTGCCAGTGAATCCCCTCTGCTGACATCTGTTATAAAGATTATCCCAAAGGCTGTTGTCAGAAACATTGTTAAAGCGTTTTCCCACCAGAGTAGAAATGTGTGAAGGCCCAGTAGGCTATTTACAATCCGATCCGGGGTGCTGTGGAGATTGGGAACATTCATTCCTTTGTTTTATACAGCATTGCGGTGGGTTCTCACGTAAAGGGAACCTGTCACTCAGAAAATGCTATTTACGTACATTTATAGGGTTAATCTGCTTGTAAGTAACATTACAATGTCAGGCTGCCATACTAAAAGTATGGTTACAGGGAGAAAATGTACTTATTTTCCTACCTGGAGCTGCTGTCTTTGTCATGGGGGCATGTTGCATCAAGTGGTTACCGTCACTGCTCACTATACCGTGAGCGTCGACTGTAAGCACGCCCTGGTGTTTTGCACATCTGCGCTGCCGTCTGCAGTCAATGACAGTGCCAGGGCGTCCTTACAGCTGATGCTCACGGTATAGTGAGCAGTGACGGTAGCCGCCCCGTGCACTCCGACATGACTGAAAGCTGGTAGTTCCCAGGAGGAAATGTTTATTTTCTCCCAGTAGCCGCATTTTCAGCAAGGCAGCATTGTTACACTATTTACTCTGAGATTAACCCTATCGCTGCAGGTATATGGCGCTTTTCGAGGGGACAAGTTCCCTTTAGCAATTTTGCTGCTGCAAACGTCTGTTGAGAACTAAATCACGACGTCACTGAGTCCTGACAGAAATTGAGAAGTGGCAGAATTAAAACTCTGAATCACAGGTCAAATTTCCTGTGGAAATTTTGTATTACATGTGGATGATTTCTTATTTGCTGTGGATTTTCTGTGCGCTAATCTACACAACCAATTCACAAGCCATCCAGCACATGCGGACCTGCCTTACTTCATCATTGTTTGTTGGAGGTTGGCAGAACATGGCTACTGCTCAGCTTTCCCCATCTTCACTGTCAGAACTACACCAAGACCTCCTCAAACTAAAGAGCTGAGTCATGTGACTGATTGCTCCCTATAGAACATGCGGAAGATGGCACATTCCTGAAAACCTTTGACGCAGGTCATGAGATGACAAGAAACAATAGCCACAGAAACAACAAAATGCAAAAATCCCAGTGCTCCCCACCTTATATTCTGGTTTATATTACATTGTCTCATTACAGTTAAAAACTTAGAAATTAGGTAAAGAAATCTGACGTATACTTCTCCTCCTACTTGCTGCCCTGTTTTCTGCTGCAGCCAGTTGTCTAACAGCCAGAACCTACCTGTGTGCACTAGGACAAGCCATCTCTAAGCCATCCTCCATGGCGCGGGCACGCCTTCAGCTGGCAGCCAATCCAAGCTGAACTGATCAGCAGGAGATTAACCCCTCTGTTCTTTGCAAGGCGGTTTATTTACAAGACGCAACTGTTACAGCATCATACAGGAAATGATGCAGACTAATAAACATTGAGGGCAACTATTTCTTTTCAACTTTCATTTCTAGGTTTAGTTCCTTTTAAGTAATCTGTCTTGTTAAAATACTGCTTATACCAAAAATGCTGTACTTTCTATTGCCATTAGTTGTTCCAGCTTTATAAATCCTGTGTCCACTCCTGAATAAGCACAACACTTGTCTTACCATAGCTAGAGACGTCACATTGGGAAAGAAGCACCTATGGAAGGTGTCGTCTGTGTGCATTATTAGCAGTTATGACTGTTGGAGTGTTTGCATTTTTAGATTTGTATTTTTGTGCTGATTTTCTAACTGTAATTTACTGATTTCTATTGTTCCGCATTCTTTTGTATCTGAAATATAAAATGTTGAAATCTAAAAGCTGTGATTATTATTACTGATCTACAGACACGGTGCTCTTTCTACTATTCTTTTTTTTTTTGTTTTAGTCTTTGATGTGTCTTTCATAGGGTTTGTCCAGGAATGAGCTATTGATGAGCCATCCATTGAGATCGCTGTGGAACTGATCTGACAGCGATTTTTATGGGGCACAGAAGCCCCCTATTTATTGATTAGTGGCCGCTGCATAGTACTGCTCTATTTCTCATTTGCTTTTGAAAATTGCTCCTTCCCTTTTGGGAGATGAAGTTGCTCTATTGTCAGTGGCTGACCAGCAAGATTCAAGTTACTGTGTTCTGTTCCTTTTGCCTGAGCAGTTTTCAGCTGTTCATTGGTTGTCATGTCCTATTATACCCAGTTCTGATCATTTAATATTTGGGCTCATACTCCTCTGTGACAAAAACCCGCAAGTGCAATCCGATAAAAAAAATCAGCTCAGCTGAATTTGGACTGGGAAAAAAATGGCAGCATGCTGCGATTGTCCTCGTATCTCATGCGAGACTTGCCAATGCAAGTCAATGGGTGTGATTAAAAAAAGTCACACAACACTTGGCCCATGCGAGTGCCATCCTATTTTTACACACTAATGTCCTTTAAAAAAAAAACATTTCATCAGTCGTGTACAGTGAAATTACAGCGTGACAAGTTAGACTAGATATAGTACATAGATATAAAGATATCAGTGACATATATAATAAGTCCAGTGTGTGGGTAGCTTACTGTACATGTTTTTAATAAATGATTAATTTTCTGAAAAAATGGCGTGGGATCGAAATGTTATTAACCAGCGGAGGGAAAGCTGACATCTGGGTCAGATGCTTATAGCCTGAGAAGGGGGTAATACCCATGTAGCTCTATTAACCCTGCTGTTCTGTTCGGTCTTGGGAGACCTATTTTGAACTTTGGTATTTTTTGGGGTGTTCAAGATGCAGTTCTAAAACTTGTGGTTGATTGACTTAAATGAGGATGGGTCGGTCGGCCACGGGTTTCAGAGCCGCATCTTGAATATTTTAAAGAATATTGAAGTTCAAAGTCGGTCATTTTTGACCAACAGAACAGCAGGGTTAATATCAGCTCACAGCTGTATACTTAATGAAAGTGAAAATAGTTAATTGAATATGAACTCCTCGCTCCTTTTTCCCATCACCGTGAGGCACTGAGGTGCGCAAGCACCCACAGATCAGTTTCTCTGCTTCCTGACATGCTGAATGCTCGCATCATGCCAGTGTTCACCATGCCAAGTAGATGCAGCAGTGCTAGAGTCGTCTATGGACAAAATAATTGTTATCTTCTCAGTGAGGTGAGGAATATGGTTCTTTATTTTTTTTTTTTTTAAACATTTTTTTTGGGGGGTCCCACATTTTAATAACCAGTAAAGGCTTAGAATACAGCTGTGAGCTGATATTAATAGCCTGGAAACTACCTGGGTATTAACCCCTTCCCAGACTATAAACACCAAACTCAGCTGTCAGGTTCTATTCTGCTGGTTAATAAAATTTTGGTGGATCACATGCCATTGTTTTCAGAAATGTAATTATTTTATACTAAATTACAATTACAGTAAGCTACACACGCAGGGCACTGATTATATGTCTCACATATTATTTGTGTATATATGTGTATATACTAGCTATTGAATCCGTTCTACGCCCGGGTGGCTAGCATCTATATTGGTATATGGTCTCCATCCTGGTATGTGCTGCTCCATCCTGCGTCCCCATCCTGTCATGAGCTGCTCCATCCTGCGTCCCCATCCTGACATGTGCTGCACCCCCATTCTGACATGTGCTGCTCCCATCCTGCGCCCCCATTCTGTCATGTGCTGCTCCCATCCTGCGCCCCCGTTCTGTCATGTGCTGCTGCCATCCTGCACCCCCGTTCTGTCATGTGCTGCTCCCATCTTGCGCCCCCATTCTGTCATGTGCTGCTGCCATCCTGCTCCCCCGTTCTGTCATGTGCTGCTGCCATCCTGCGCCCGTTCTGTCATGTGCTGCTGCCATCCTGCGCCCGTTCTGTCATGTGCTGCTGCCATCCTGCACCCGTTCTGTCATGTGCTGCTGCCATCCTGCGCCCCCGTTCTGTCATGTGCTGCTCCCATCCTGCGCCACCATTGTATTATATGCCCCCCATAAGATGCTCCATTATATATGCCCCGTATGCTGCTGATATATATATATATATATATATATATATATATATATATATATATATATAAATATATATATAAATAAAATACCATACTCACCTATCGTCGCTGGGTGCCGAGTGCTGGGGGCCTGAGCAGGCGGGAACACCGGCGCGCTGTGGGGGTCAGGTGCCGGAGTCACCGCTAGCTCAGGCCCCCAGCACTTGCTATACTCACCTGTCTGTCCCGTTCCAGCGCTGCGCGCCCCCATCTTCCGGCTCCTCTGGCTGTGACTGTTCAGTCAGAGGGCGGCGCATTAAGCGCGTCATCGCGCCCTCTGAACTGGGAACGTCACAGCAGAGGACCCGGGAGACGGAGCCGCACGCAGCGCTGGAACGGGGGACAGGTGAATATACTTACCCTCCTGGCGGTCCCTGACTCTCCGGTGGAGATCGCGGTGTGCGTTCAGTGTTTACGCATACCGCGATCTGGGAGCGTCACTCTGTGAGGCCCAGACTGCGCCGGCGCTTGCGCAGTCTATAAAGGCTTCGGACAGAGTGACGCTCCCAGCGTTATATTATAGATATAGGATATTTCCATGTATGTGTTGCATACAGGTTGCATTCACCTGTGATTGAGATGCTAGATGATAAAAATCGGATTGTGCGCACATGAAAATCGCATGCCAGGTGCGTGACACTCGGCCGATTTTTTGTTTGTTTGTTTGTTTTTTTTACGGTGATGGGGTATAAGCCCTTTTTTTGAGTGTGTCAAAGCTCACCCTCTCACGTCTCATTCACTTTTTTTGTGTGTGAAAAAGTGGACTGTTTTTAATTAGTAATATAGTATGGGTGATCAACTGTAAGGCCATGTGCACACGTTCAGGTTTTTTCGCATTTTTTGCGTTTTTCGTGCTAAAAAATGCTATTAAAAACGCATACATTATGCATTCTATCATTTAGAATGCATTCTGCATGTTTTGTGCACATGGATGCGTTTTTTTCCTCGACAAAAAACGCATCGCGGTAAAAAAATTAGCATGTTCATTATTTTTGTGGATTTTCTGTGTTTTTCCCGCAATTCTATGCATTTGGGGAAAAATGCGTCAAAATCGCGGTAAAAACGCATGCGGATTTCTGGCAGAAATGTCCGTTTTTTGTCAGGAAAATTTCTGCAAGAAATCCTGACGTGTGCACATACCCTAATATATACGGAGTTCGGAAGTAAAATAGAACAATACTAATTAGAAAAAACTTCAGCACTCAAAAAGGATCAGTTGAAAGTGTTATCTAATCAAAAATAAGACCCAGTGTTGGGACAAATTTCATCCAAAGACGAACAGACTATTAATTTGAGGTTTCGGCCTGGCAAGGCCTTTTTCAACAAAATATCTGTGATAGGTGTCTCTATAAGGTATCTGTAAAGGTACCTTCACACTGAACGATATCGCTAGCGATCCGTGACGTTGCAGCGTCCTGGCTAGCGATATCGTTCAGTTTGACACGCAGCAGCCATCAGAATCCTGCTGTGATGTCGTTGGTCGCTGCAGAAAGTCCAGAACTTTATTTCGTCGTTGGACTTCCTGCTGACATCGCTGAATCGGCATGTGTGACGCAGGGCCGCGCTTAGTAACCCGATGTTTACCCTGGTTACCAGCGTAAAAGTAAAAAAAAAAAAAACACTACATACTTACCTTCCGCTGTCTGTCCCTCGGTGCTCTGCTTCTCTGCCCTGTGTAAGGACAGCGGCCGGAAAGCAGAGCGGTGACGTCACCGCTCTGCTTTCCGGCCGCTGTGCTCACAGTGTAGAGAAGCAGAGCACCGAGGGACAGACAGCGGAAGGTAAGTATGTAGTGTTTGGTTTTTTTTTACCTGGTTACCGGCATCGTTGGTCGCTGGAGAGCGGTCTGTGTGACAGCTCTCCAGCGACCAAACAGCGACGCTGCAGCGATCCGGATCGTTGTCGGTATCGCTGCAGCATTGCTTAGTGTGACTGTACCTTAAGACTGTGGGTCAAGGAACAAAGGGTCAGGGTGCACATTGTTTTTGATGTGTGAAAAAGTGGACTGTTTTTAATTAGTGTTCGAGATTAGTGATGAATGAACGTGCTGGGATAAGATGTTATCAGAGCAAGCTTGTGTGCTAACCAAGTAGCTTAGGCTGATCAAGTAATATGTTCGAGTCCCCGCGGCTCCATGTCTCACGGATGTAGCAAGAGCCACAACACATGCATGTATTGCCTAACAAACAGGTAATCCCTGCATGTGTTGTGGCTGTTGAACAGCCATGAGACATGGAGCTGCGGGGACTCAAACATGTTTTTTGAGCACACTGATGACACTTAGAATCCGAGGATGCTCGAATAACACCTTATCCCATCACGTTCGTTCATCACTATTCAAGATTGGAGTTTTAATCATCTGGTCTGTATGTTTGTTTGTTTTTACCATTTAGTGCGAAATGTTTTGTTTTTTTAGCCAAAAAAAAATCTGCCTCCAGAGCTTATATTAAATGAAAGGAGGTGGCAATACCAATGTGAGACATGTAACGACTAACAATCTGATCTCTTGTTCTACATCATGTCTCACACTGGTAACTCCCCCTATCATGTATAATAATCTCTGGGGGCAGATTCTCAGGGAGATCTATGTCCATAGAGCTTAACAGCTCACTTACAGTATATATTAAGAAAAATGTGGATTTCTCTGGAATAAGACATCAGATTGCAGATATCAGGGATCATCAGCTACTTATGACCTACATGCCCATATAGACGGCTTAGGAGGGACGATCCTACTGACAGATTCCCTTTAAAAAGGACACAATGCTTTATGATATAGCTGCAGAACTCTATTTTAATATGCAAGTAGCTACTTTGTACTAGGGAACATCTGGTTCAAGTTTTCTCTAATGGAATAACTGTCTTAGTAGTTTTAATTTGTTTAGCAGAACTAGAAAATTGAAATTTAAATGAGCATTGTACTTCAAAATGAAGATTTTATTTTTCAGGCCATAGCACCCAGCCCTGAGTTCAAGTGTACCTCTAGGCATCAGCCACTTCATCTGAGAAAAGTTTAAAAACAAGGGCGGGTATCAAGCAGGGAAAGGAGACATTCGGGTTGTCAAGGCAACACGTAGATGAAATCAGTAGCTCCTCACTAGGAATGGGTGAAGCGGTGGAAGTTTGGGATTTGGTACTTGACCCAAACGTCTACCAGAACCCGAACCCCATTGAAAATAATGGATTCCCAAACTGCTAAGAAGATAAAAAAAATTGTTCTCTCTCTCTCCCCTCTCTCGTCTCTGTCTCTCCCTCACCACCACGGGCTTAACCAAAAAACGGCATTGGACTTCAGCAGAAAGTCCGTGTTCGGTGTTCAGACCTGAACAGTAACTGTCCGGTACGAAAGCTGAACATTTCTGTCTGGATTCATCCATCCCTACTCCTTATGACTTGTATTACCTTGTTATGACTAAGTTAACTTCCATTCTATGGAAGATACAGATCCTACAAGAACCAAAAGCACAGTATGCTGGTGTGTATGCTACTAAATTTACATCCACAACCACACCCATTTTTTTTTAAATATTTGCAATGCATAATATATCCCCTAGGTGGAGATAGAATGCTTTTTTAAATCTTTAATTTGTTGTGTAGCGTAACGCGTCCCGAGGCTTTGAATATTGAATTTCACATTTAATAGTAAAAAATGAATATATTACGATGACTACATGCTGAAAATTAGTAATTCTCGCAATTTCCTTCAGTAAATCCCTTGAAAAAGTCACCAACTTCACTATATAAGTATTATTATATTATATTGGTAATACTGGTTGATGCTTTATATAATCCTATTCATCAGTTTTTTCTTTTACAATAAATTACATTCTTTTGCAATTTCAATTGAATAATGCGTGTCTTTCTCCAAAGTGCTTATATCAGAGTGTGGGGCTGGAAATTATGTATATAGTAACCCGTAGTGATTAATAATGATCTAAAAACTAAAGAATTAAACGTTATTTCTATTAAGTGACTAAGAACATTACCGTAGAGGCAGCCCCTGCTTTCCATCTAAATGGTAAGGGTCAGCTCTGAGCGCCACTCTCTACAGACAGAGGAGCGATAGGAAATAAGGTAGGGTTATTCCATTTTATTGTGTTGTGAGCAGTGCACATTGCTCTGGTGATGTATCTTCCGGCCAGTCAGAGGTTATGAGCACAAGTTGACATCACCTCACCGCAGAGACATCGGTAAAAGGTGAAGCTGACAGAAGGTGAGTATAAGAACCAGAGTAGGGAACTTGCATTTAAAGCGTCACCACAGCACTGAAAAATAACAAAACGTTAGAGTGATGCTCTGGAGGCAGAATCTCGTGGAGATCTATGTACGGCCCATAGTCCTGAACAGCTCATTTACATATTAAGAAAAAATTGGATTTTTCTGAAATGATACATCGGATCGCAGATATCAAACATTTCTATCCATTGTGTGATTAACACGGCTCTATGACTTTTCCTTTTTACTGTTGCAATTTCAATGTTGAACAATGTGTGTATGTATGATATATATATATATATATATATATATATATATATATATATATATATACTAGATGGTGGCCCGATTCTAACGCATCGGGTATTCTAGAATATGTACGTATGTATTTAGCAGCCATGTAGTACATAGGAGTACTACGTGGCCTGTGGGGTATACCATGTGGCTGCTATATACATACATACATATTGTAGAATACCCGATGCGTTAATATAGGCCACGCAGTAAATAACTCAGCCCACGTAGTATATAACACAGCCCACCCAGTATATACCAGCCAAGCAGTATATAACAGCCCACGTAGTATGTAACACTGGCCACGTAATATATAGCACAGCCCACATAGTATCTAACACTGCTCACGTAGTATATAGCAGCCATCTAGTATATAACCACGCAGCCCATGCAGTATAGAACACAGCCCACATAGTATCTAACACTGGCCAGGTAGTATATAGCAGCCACGCGGTATCTAACACAGCCCACGTAGTATTTAGAAATGTGAGCACCATATCCCTGTTAAAAAAAAAAATAATTAAAATAAAAAATAGTTATATTCTCACCCGCCAGGATCCAGCGTAGGGCCAGCGAACCTCTGGCGATGCACGCGCGGCTGCCGCCATCTTTCGTTCCCAGGATGCATTGCGAAATTACCCAGATCACTTAGCGGTCTCGCGAGACCGCTAAATCTTCTGGGTAATTTCGCAATGCATCTCTGGGAACGGAAGCTGGCGGCAGGCGCGAGCACATCGTCGGACTACGGAAGGTGAGAATAGCAGGGTTTTTGTTTTTTTATTATTTTTAACATTAGATCTTTTTACTATTGATGCTGCATAGGCAGCATGAATAGTAAAAACTTGGTCACACAGGGTTAATAGCGGCGGTAACAGAGTTACCTGCAGCATAACGCGGTCCGTTACCGTTGGCATTAACCCTGTGTGAGCGGTGACTGGAGGGGAGTATGGAGC